>NC_073252.2:21196590-21499621 GCF_029289425.2 Pan paniscus | reverse complement strand
CCACAGCCATCAGCCCAATCTCAGCCATCATCTCTTGCCTGAGCTACTAAGGTGGACATAAGTAGTCATCCTGTTTCTGCTGCTCCCAAAGCACAATCAATTATCCATGCAGCTTTCAGATAATCTTTAAAGCATTTGTTGGATTACCACATTCTTCTACCTAAAACCTCCCAGTGGCTTTCCTTCACATTAAAATTAAATCTAGACTCCTTAATTAGCATGGTATCCAAAACCTCTCCAAATTCTCTTACTTATCTCTCTTTCTTTTCTTGAGACTGTCTTACTCTGTCACCCAGGCTGAAGTGCAATGGCATAATCATAGCTCACCGCTAGCTTAAGCTCCTGGACTCCAGCAATCCTCCCACCTCAGCCTCCCCAGTAGCTGGAACTACAGGTGTGCACCATGCCTGCCTTTTTCTTTGTCTTTGTCCTTTTTTTTTTTTTCTTTTTTTTTAAGCAGGGATGGGATCTCATTATGTTGCCCAGGCTGGACTCAAACTCCTGGCTCAAGCCATCCTCCCGGAATGTGGGCCTCCCCAAATGCTGATATTACAGGCATGAGCCACTTTTCTCTTCACTGTTCAAAAAGCTCCTTCGGCTTCCTTTCTGCCCTTTTGATATGCTAAGTTCATTTAAACCCCAGGGAATTTGTACTTGCAGTGTCCTCCTCATATAGCACACTTTCTCAATATCCGATTCTTCTTGTCATCATTTAGGACTTGGACTAACGTCATTTCCACATAGAAGTAGTTTTTACCCCACTTCTAGCACATCTCACTGCTACAACTCTGTATTTTATTATCCTATTTTTTTTTTTTTACCTTGCTAGCATTTATGTTCCCTGATGTTATCTAGCCTGCTATGTGGTTCTTGTCACTAAAATGTAAGCTACACAAGGGCAGTGATTTATTCAGACTGGTTCACTGTTTTATCTTCAGTGCCTGGATAACTGCTTGACATATTATAGGCACTTGATCAAAATTAATTGAATTAATAAATGAATGAATAAAGCATCCGGGTTATTGTCAACATGTTTCTTCAAGTCAGTTTACAATTCTTCAACATTGGGGACTGCGTCAATGTCATCTTTATACCCCAGTGTTTAACTCAGTACTGTGCATACAAGAGATGTGCAACAAATGTCTGTTCAATGAGCACATACACAAAGTAGGTTTTGCCTGGTTGAGCCTCTATAACAACATCCTGAATTAGTTTTTTTTTTTTTTTTTCTATTTTAGAGGTAAAGATACTAAGGGTCAGAAAAGTTTAAGGGACTTACTGGAGAAGAGACAAATAAAAAGAATAAGAAAACAAAGACTGATCACCCAGAGGCTGAGGCTGAGGGAGGGGAGAGTTTAAGGAGATTAAATGTCAGATGAAGCAGGTGTTAAGGAGGAACTGAACATTGACAAATGGATTTGGCCTGAAGATGGATTTTTGATAACTTTAAGGAGAGCAGCATTGGGAGGAGAGGGGAGATAAGAAAAAAACTGGTGATGAAAAAATACAGAGGATAGGTATAAGATAATATTTAAGAAAGAAGAAGCAACACGGCTTTTAAACTTAGCTGTTATTACTTGGAAGTGGGGGTACAATTTAAGCATGTTTAATCAAAGGTCATATTAGACCTCATGGAGAGGGAGAGAGTCAAGGATGGGGGCATGAGCTTGGGAGGAAGGGTGCTCAGGTAGTGAGAAGGGATGGGACACAGGTAGGGCCTCGTCTCCCTCTATAGTTGGGCAAAATGGGCAGAGCGAGGTGCAAAGATTAAATGCAACAGCCAGGGTGGGGGTAGAGGAGCTCATTCAAGACTGACTTGGTCTCAACAGGTTAAAGTGGAGACGGTCAACTTTACCTGAAGTCAAATAGGCCTGGAAATTTCAAGAAAAGATGATTGAAAATAGTGGTTCATCGGTTGATGAGTCTGGGGATGGGTGGCAGTGATTATCTGGTGACTGCGATGATTACAGGGAAATATTAGAAGATAGCAACAATGGGACAATGAGAGACCAGGAACTGGTCCTTGGAAGGGATAAGGTGTGAAAGAGTAAAGGGTTTAAAGTTTTCTGAGAAAAACCAAAGTTTGGTTACAGGTTTTTCCAGTTTCTAAATGTGAACTCTTGGGGGCAACTCATTTTCCTCTTCTCAGCCTTAATTTTCTCTCCTATAAATGAAGACTGCTGTCATTTGTGAAGCTTAAAAGAGATAATGGATACTCAGCATTAAGCAGTGGAGGTAGGTCATGAATAAAGCTCAGAAAATGATAAATAGGGAAGAGTAAGGCAAAGTCCAAAGTAGGGCCTTCAAGTTTTAAAATTTAGTGCATTTTTATTTGTCAATTAAAAATAAAAATGAAATGCATAAGAATAACTTGGAGGAATGACTTTAAATGCATAACCGTGCCCTATTACTCCTATGAGATTATGAGTCTGTAGGTCTGCAGTGAAGACTGGGAATATGCATTCATCACAAGCAAATACTCCAGGTGATGCTCATATAAGATGCTCAGTACTTCAGGTGATGCTCCCTATGTCACACCAAGAAAAGCATTGAGAAATGCACGGTGATTGATGGCAATGCATAGTACTGGGCCAGCACTGTACAGTTGCAATGGTACTGGTGCAACAACCATGTTTGAAACTCTAGACCATGACTCTTAGCACAGATTGCTTTGTAAACACCTGGAAATCTATGTCTGAATGTATGCATGTATGCATATATATACATTTACAATGTCATGCATCAACCTTTTCAATCTAGTTCCAAAATATTCTTATCATACCAAAGGGATAATCTATACTCATTAAGCAGTTGTTCTTCGTTTCTCACCTCTCCCTTGCCCCTGGCAACCACAAATCTGAATTCTGTGTCTACACACTTACCTATTCTGGATATTTCATATAAATGGAATTGCACAACCTGTGACCTTTTGTGTCTTTTTTTCCCACTTAGTATGATGTTTTTGAGGTCCATCTATGTTGTAGCATATCAGTAATCCATTTATTTGTTTACATCTGAATAACATCCCACATATCTAGCTGGTTTATTCATTTATCTGCAAATGGACATTTGGCTGTTTCCACTACTTGGCTATTATGAGTAGTGCTGCTATTAACATGCACATGTGGAATCTCATAAAACATCTCTGTGTGGCAGAAGCAGCCACAGAGATTATGATTTAGCTCCTCTCCAGTGGACTCAGGTGATTTTAATACATAGCCAGTATTAAGAATCTATTTTCAAGGTATCGAAGAAAGATTTGAATGGCTATGTAATTTTAACACTATCTAGCAGACAAATTCCTTTTCCAAGACTGATGGAACATTCCTCTATAGGGCTGAGTGCACAGGTGGTACTTAATAATGTAGACTAGATAGCAGTAGAAACAGCTGTAATTTCAGAAGAGGTTGGTGCTAACAAGGAGTTTGAATGAATTAGTTCTGTTCTGTGTCAAATATGGCCATAACACATGACGTCATCAATAACCTACTGAAATTTATTCTACTTTTCTTTCTCCAGAAGATTACTTTCTAGCAATGCCTAAAGATAGAAGTAGGGGGTACCACATTTTATACCTGTTGGCTAAATAACACAGCTTGGTGAGCCAAAAATGAGCCTCAGAGACCCCTCACAGTGATCTGAGAAGGAGTATAAGATTTGTCAAGGCTGCATATGCATTCATATGTCCAGGTAAAAAGAAAAGAAATTGCCGTAGAAATTATTTTAATGATAAAACACATTCAGCGTCAGACCTGTGCATAATCCTATCTATGAAACACTCATTAATGTCACAGAAAGGTATGAGTGTGTCTTTTGATGTGAGGCTTTGTACTTCTGTAAAAGCTTACTTCTGAGAAGTTCAAAGTGCTTTCCATGGACTTTCTCAGAATCCCTTTCAACCCCCTTATGGGGTAGATAGCAAGTGTTATTCTCATCTCATAGATGATAGGAAAGTTGAAATGCCGAGAGGTTAAGTGTGATGTGCTCAGTGCTTATCTTTTAGGATGGGACCCAAGGCTCTAGGCTTCCAGAGGGTCCTTGCTGTTGGTCCCCATTACCTCTCTGCCCTCTCATTACAAGGTTAGCGTGTAATAGTTATGACAAAAAAAAAAAAAAAGAGGATTTGCCAAAGGGAAAGATGGATATTTCTAATTTAGTACCATCAACCTCCTGGACTGAGTTTTCTATCAGGCTCATGATGACATCATTATTGATTGACAGCATGGGGAAATTTTTCACCTTCTTTTTTATTATTTTTAGTTGGACATCACACAGGGGTGTTAACATTGTCAGCGTTACATCAGGTCTTCGTGTGCTGCCCTGCTTAGGTGATGGTATGGAATGGTTCACTTTCTCATCACATTTCATTTTATTTCATTGTCACGATAATGGGTATGTATCATAAATCTACCTCAAGCAGGTAGTCTACTTAAAACATACCTTGGCCGGGCAAGGGAGGGGGCTCACACCTGTAATCCCAGTACTTTGGGAGGCCTAGGCGGGCGGATCATGAGGTCAGGAGATCGAGACCATCCTGGCCAACGTGGTGAAACGCTGTCTCTACTAAAAATACAAAAATTAGCGGGGTGTGGAGGTGCCCGCCTGTAATCCTGGCTACTCGGGAGGCTGAGGCAGAAGAATTGCTTGAACTCGGGAGGCGGAGATTGCAGTGAGCCGAGATTGCATCACTGCACTCCAGCCTGGCAACAGAGCAAGACTCTGTCTCAAAAAAAAACAAAAACAAAAACAAAAACAAAAACCTCATTCATGTTACTTAAATGTTGCTTAAACATACCTCAGGTAGTTACTTAAAACATCTTAGTTATGTTTTTTTTTCCATTATATTTCTTTTTTTTAATTATTATTATACTTTAAGTTTTAGGGTACATGTGCACAATGTGCAGGTTAGTTACATACGTATACATGTGCCATGCTGGTGTGCTGCACCCATTAACTCGTCATTTAGCATTAGGTATACTCCTAATGCTATCCCTCCCCCCTCCCCCCACCTCACAACAGTCCCCAGAGTGTGATGTTCCCCTTCCTGTGTCCATGTGATCTCATTGTTCAGTTCCCACCTATGAGTGAGAATATGCGGTGTTTGGTTTTTTGTTCTTGTGATAGTTTACTGAGAATGATGATTTCCAATTTCATCCATGTCCCTACAAAGGACTTGAACTCATCATTTTTTATGGATGCATAGTATTCCATGGTGTATATGTGCCACATTTTCTGTAGGCTACCTACTCAAGGTTGCTTTATGATTCAAAACATTTTAAGTTTCAAAAATGTTTTGAAACAAAATATTTTGAAACATTCTTAATATGAAATGAATACTTTTTTCCCCCTGGGCAAAATTTGTATTAATATTTTTGGTTGATGGAGCAACAGACACTCTAGTGATTAAACCTTGTTCTAGCACCTTAACATGATATGAGGGCCACAGTGTTCTCTGTACTGGCTGAACATCAGGATTGCTGTGTGCATTTTTTAATTTGTTTTATCCGTTAAAGTAAAAAGTAATGCATGCAAATACAAATGAAAACAATAGCATTTAGCTCACAGAGAAGGAATTAAGATGAAAATAAAGATCTCCTTTCCTGTATAATTTTCCTAAAATTTTCTGCCTTACTCTACAATATACCATAATCTAACAATATAGATAGATTTGTTGGATAGCTTTTATTTAATCTATTTCAACTATATAAATCTAACATTGTGTTTCTACTAGTTACATAGCACTCCATTATATGGCTGTATCATAATTCATTTAAACGCATTCCCCACTGGTGGCCATTCAAATTGAGTCTATTTCTTCAATAATTTAAAAAAAGCTGTCATGAACAGTTCTGTATATGTGTACTTTTACATGTCAAGATAAATGACATATTTGTAGATAATTTCTGAGATACAGTGTAGATATATACATATTTGTATATGTATATTTAAATATATGCATATAATATAGAAACATGAGTATAATATATATTTATATTACATATATTTAACTATTTTAACATACGTTTGATATATATTGCTGCTTTTTCTGAGAAGATTTAAAAAGAAAATACAGCCTTTCCCATCCTCGCTTTAAGTACCTACTGGGTCAGATCTCCTAGGGTAGTTGTTGACTATGTTTTTTTTTAGAAAAGCAAACAGTTAATTCTAAATCACAGCCCTGTTAAATCCTCCATCCCATAAAATCGCCAGCCAATAACATGAAAATCTGTTTTCTGTTTGTAATTTAAGTAAAAATATAGTTTTGAAAAGTCAGAAAGGCCAGATATGTTTTTATGTAACTGTCACTCTTGATAACATAAAGAAGTTGGTATCAAATTTGGTATCCTGCATATTCCTCCTGGAAAACCAGAGGAAAATTCAGCCAAATAGTAGGATTCCACTTCATGAGACAGGGATATTTTAGTGACTCGCACTTATTTAATGGATTAAGCATCTGCTACAGCAGAATATTCACTGTCATTTGTGAAGACGTAAATTTCAGAGCTGAATACACAAATAATTGTGCTATGTAACTGTAAGGAAGAAGTTTCATAATGTTTTAAACTTTCCAAGTCTGGAGAATTTCTGCATTATTTTTATTATGGTTATCAGCAATTTTGTGCATATATATGTATATTTCCTTTTTTTTTTTTTTTTAACAGTCCTAAGATCTCTGCGACAGTGTAGTTGTCTGGATACTTTTATGTCCACCTGTGGTTTTGTAGAGAACTTTTTCCTGGGAAAAAAAAAAAAGAAAGAAAGAAATGAGATCCTCCTCCCTTTCTGAACAGTTTACCACTCCCTTTACACTTTCAGAAAACGTATTGCTTGGATAAGATCTCTTTTCAAAGCCTGAATGGATATCAAGAAATCACCATTCTGAACCCTTTCTTATTAAAAATACACAGAAATAAGCTTTGTCACAAGACAGTGCTCTCGTTCATTGGGAAGCTTTTATGCTTGGATGGAATAATTAAGCAAATGGCTATGAGCTTATTGAATGTTTAAAGGGGAAAATTTTTTCATAGATAAATATTATACAAGCCTTAAAATAATCCAAGTTGCTGGAACATATTCATTGCCAAAACATTGTTACCTTTTGGAGCACCATGCTGATTTGAAGAGTGAACTAATTTAAATGAAAATACTGGTGCATATTCTAAATGAACATCTTCAAATAACCTTACCATATTAATATGCCCCATGCTTTGAAACTCCTCCACTGCTGAGCAGAGAATCAGTAAAGGAAGAGGAAAGAGAAGAAGTGATTATTATGGGTACCTACTCTGTGCTGGACACTGTCAGGCACTTGATATACATTATTTCATTTATTCTTTCCACCAAGATCAACGAAAAAAAGGCCTGACATGGTTATTGCTTGCCAAAATTCATAGAGTTAGCAGGGTATGGGACAAGTATTTGAAACTTAATGTGATTCCAAGGTTAGAGGAAGAGAACCTTAATACATACATACCATCACTTTTACCCTTCCCCAGCCCACTGCCATTTCCAATACCATCACTAATGCATCGGAAGAGAGAGTGCTACTTTGAACTTCGATACCTCCCTTTCAAACTATAGGATTTTTTTCCTGTTAGTTTTCTGTTACCCAAGCCTGTTTTTGATATGGTTATATGTATGTATGTATGCATGCATGTTTGTATATCTATCTTTATTATAATGGAAGTATACCCAATGTAATAATTGGTCCCCAGAGACTGAAAATATTAGCCCCCTTCTTACTGTTGATTTTGCCTCCTTTACAAGATACCAGGAAATCTAGTCATTTCTACCTTACACTTTAAAGAAAATACGAATTTCTAGTTTAAACTGAAAAGAAAAATGTTGTCCACTAGATTGTTCACTGTTTTGTAGAGAAAATCACATGATACTTACCAAATTTTTTACTGGTTGACCACTTGGGTTGGCCTCATGGGGAGATACAACAGCGAAAGCACTGACTTTTAAAATTAATGTATCCAGGTTTCAGTCACTCTCAACCATTTAATAGGTGTTTGACTTTGAAAGTTGTTTAACTAACCTCTGTGAGTCTCAGTTTTCTAGCTGAATTTGAACAATAATAGTACTTCGGAGTAATGTTTGAATAAAGGAGAAAATATATGTTAAGCCCTTATACTGCTCTGGTCCCACATTAAGGCTGTGAAAATGGTACATGGTAGCAAGAACTGCTGAGCGCCCCACTTCTGGAATTGGGCTCTATTATCACCTATTGTAGGAGTCAATTAATCCCAGTAGGTCAGTCAGATACTCAGGCACTGCTATAAAAGGAAAAAGGACTTAAGTTCACATCTACCATTACCATGCCATCTGCCTGGCTGAAAAAATGCAGCATTTGGAAATTCTCCAGTTATCAAGGCTTTGGGAAGTCTAGTCAATCAGCGGTGAACAACTGAATATTCAGAGAAACCCAATTAGCAAGTCCGTGCGAAGATCCCCAAGGGGAAGGTGTGAATTTAAACACAAATAATTTTAAAGATGATCTTTATATATTGTGCTTTTGCTAACTGGGTAGACTTCACTTGTTCTAACTCTGCTTCTCTCAGGTCAGCAACCAAGCTAAGAGCTTTAGACCATCTCCTAAAGTCTATACTGTTGATGTCTTTGGAAAAAAAAAATCAAATCTGGTGACATGGAACTCATGCCCACACAAGGCAAGAGAGAGGTACGCCTGAGTATGGTTGCTCTCTTTTTAAATACAGAAGGCAATCTCTAGTGACCAGGGCCCTTACCACTTATATTATTTTATATTATTGCATGTGCACTCATGCTGTGCAGAACACACACACACACACACACACACACACACACACACACACATATATATGCTCCACCTGTGGTGTACATATATATATCCACCTGTGGTGTGTGTGTGTGTGTATATATATATCTGTGTGTATATATATATATATATATCCACCTGTGGTGTGTGTGTGTATATATATATATATATATCCACCTGTGGTGTCTGTGTGTGTGTGTGTATATATATATATATATCCACCTGTGGTGTATATATATAAAAAACACCTGTGGTGTGTGTGTGTATATATATATATATATATCCACCTGTGGATTGCTTTTGCTTTGCTTTTTATATTTATATAGATATAAATATATCTATATATAGATATATCTAAATATATAGATATAAATATATCTATATATTTAGATATATCTAAATATATAGATATGTTTATATCTATATATTTAGATATATCTATATATTTAGATATATCTATATATTTAGATATATCTAAATATATAGATATAAACATATCTATATATTTAGATATATCTAAATATATAGATATAAATATATCTATATATAGATATATCTAAATATATAGATATAAATATATCTATATATAGATATATCTAAATATATAGATATAAATATATATACCACCTGTGGTGTGTGTATATATATATATATGTATTTATATCTATATAAATATATAGATATACATATTTCTTGTAAATGTTCCTGGGCCATATCGTCCCTCTGCATGCATATTGGGATTTATTTCTAGGGAACAAGAACTACATCTGTCTCTCTTAGTTCATGAAGTTTCCTGCTCTTCCATTGCAACGTTCAAACCCTTTATTGTACCCTCCTATAGAGAAGAGTCCTAATGAACAAGAACTGCATTTCTGGTTCACAAAATCACAACACCTTGCCCAGTATCTAGTCTTAAATTGTTAGGCAGTGACTGGTATGGATGGCTAACTGAAGGAATGAGAGATGTACAGTAATTTGAGGTGGTTTTGAAATTGGACCTGTCAGCAACTGTGTAACCTATAAACAAGTTGCTCATCTTCACAGTCTTATTTTATATAATGCAAAGGTTGGATTAGGTACTCTACAAAACCTCTTCCAACTCTGAAATTCTTTAATACAATAAAATAACTTCCCTTGTTCATTTCATTCCTATTTTAATCTTAACTTTGCTGATTTGGGTTAAGTTATTAAAGTCTCTACAACCAGGATATTAGTAACATAATCCTTATCTCTTGAGATCCTTGCAAGAACTAATTAATAAATAATGTAGAGAAACTTGGACAAAAGAAAAAAGAAATGAAAAATTACTTATTATATTTTCATAATTGCATTTTAAATGATAATAGTTGAGAGTCTATGTTTCACTTATGAACAGAATTTAACTATTAGTGCTTGTGAAAAGAAAAATTAGGTCCAATTTTACATTCTTATTTTCTGAAGAACTAATTTTTCTTTTTCATTATTTTTTCAACTTTTACAATCAAACCCTTTTACTCAGTGGTGGATCTGTTACCTTACATCTGTGGGCCCAGCATCTTTATTTTGTGACAATGGAAGCATTGCACTATGTTTAACCCTTCCAATCTCTAAGGCCAACATGGTGCCTGGCAAGGAGTAGGTGTATCAAAATTGCCTGCTGCTTGAGGGAAAAAAATGCAAAAATAGCATCAATCATAAACAGCTCATAGCAACTGTGTGGCCTAAATCGATAAGGGTTCTTCAGTGATTTAGGCATCAGGTCTTCAAAGATTTTCTTTTAGCACACATAAGTATTTTGCAGTAATGGTTCAAATGATGAATCATGTAAAACTAAATTCTAGTTGACAAAATCAGCTTAAGCTTCGAAGTGTTTGAAGGTTGTGTGGGTCTCTTCCCCTCTGGACTGGCGTGATTGCAACAGCTGTTGAGGCTGCCAGGCAGTCTGTCTTTTGGGACTCAGGAGAGAGAGAAGCTAGTTGGTTTTAAAGTAGAGAACTTCTAGCAAGCCAGGGCCACATATTTCTGCCACCTGTGTGTAGGGAAAGGGTGTCCTGGGCTGGTGCTCTGTTGGCCTCCACATTTCTGGGTGACAGACTACTCTTGCAAATGTGACTGTGACCCATCTGTAGACTGGAAGAATCAGGTCTCTTCATCTGCCTAATGTGCAGCAGAATTAGCTATCATGTTCTACAGAGGTACAACTCTGTAAGTTAAAAAAAATCCTCCTTTTTTTATAGGATGCTTATACCTGGTTATGAGATTTCTGTCATATGTCGGAATATTTCCTCTTCATTAAGAAAACTCCTCTGGGTATTTGCAAAATCTCTAAAGACTATCCTTGTCTTCCTTTGCTAGTTTTTATGTAATAATTTATAGTATCAGTAGAGAAATGTTGCTACTTGCAGATGACACCCTAGCTACATGTTGCCTTTGAATTTCAAAGTAATGCTGTGGATACATTCACTAAAGCTTTTGTTGTTAGCGATAGAGGATTTGCACGGTCACCTGGGTCTGTCTGCCACGTGCTTCCCCCAGATACTCTCATTCTTGATGTTGCCCCAGACACTTCTCCTGAATTCCTAGTTCCTGGTCTGACATATTCCACTTCTTCTCATTTGACCTTCATTGTTAGTTTTGAATATTATTCCCCTCTTAAAAATGTGTCACCCATGACCTACAGGGATTTTTACGTGTTTGTTTATTCAACAAGTGTTTATTATTCATCTTATGTACCTATATGACAGTCACAGCAGAAGCACAAAATACAAAAGTTTGAGTAAAAATGAAAAAGCAAAGCAAAAGCAAATGAAACACAGAGTCACTGCATTCATGGAGCTTATATTTAAATTTGCAATATCTATTTTCTTACCCCCAAATCGGAACAAATGAGCAAGTAAAATTCTTCTAAGTGTGAAAAAGTGTTTATAATGGAGGAATGTGATGCGGCCAAGGCAGGAAGTGAAGGCCTAAGATAGAGTAACCCTACAGAGAAACCGTGTATATCTCACTCCCTGGTGAAAGGCAAGAAAATGACATGTGTTTTCCCATTTTAACCTCACAGCAAGTTACTGTGGTAGGCATTAGTGGCCACATTTAATAAAAGGTAAAGCTAAGCTAAAGAATGCAGCCCTAGGTCAAATAGCTGATAAGTCATGAAGCTGAGATAGGAGACCACATCTTCATCACACTAAAACCCATGCCCTGGGTTGTTACTCGTATACGATAGAAAGGCATGTGTTTCTCTATTTGTATCCCTAATTTGGCCATAGCTTTCATGTAATAGATGCACACAAATTATCAATCGGTGTTGACTTTTGATTCAGTAGCATTTAATACTTTTTTATAAAATAAAATTGAATTTTAATAGTGCATAAGCAATATTCAATTTTTCACTTTATTAGTAATGAGATGTAAGCTTTAATTATTGTTATTGAGGACTTAGCATCTTAAAGTATCAGGTCTTAGAGATGTGTCTCATTTAAATGTGCATTTTAATAAAGCATTTGTTCTAAAAACTGAAACATATTCTAATTGTTTCAACGAACCTGAAACTTAAGAATTTCATGATGCATTAAAAGAAATATTTTTAGAATCAGAATTCATCAACATTGGTGCAGAATTAATATTCTATGTCTCAGCTTGATAGGGAATTCAACTGGAAAGACATTTTCCTCTCTGTAGTATTAGCATGTTTATATTCAATATTATAAATAGAATGGATCCACAGTCAATTGCAAACAGCTTTTTCCAAAATTATGTCTTCCTACTGTTGTAAATGTAGAATATCTGTGATTGTAATATAGCATCATGGATAGTAAACATTTGTCTATCTGAAATGCAACAATAAAGTATTCAGATTGCTGAATGACTTATAATGAAACTGTTTTAGGAGTGACATTGGCCTTTAGCCATCTATAGCCTGGTTTTCATGGAAAAGTGGCAGGAAAGGAAACCATTTCTTTGCCAGCATTGTTTAATCTTCCACGAGCAAGAAAAATGAAATGTTTGAGGTGATGACTATCCCAATTATGCTGATTTGATCATTACACATTTTATACAGGTATCAAAATTTCACATGTACCCTCAATCTGTTACAACTGTTATATATCAATACAAGTAAAGATAAATTTAAAAATGAATGATAGTAAAAATGAACATTTTGTTAAAATATTGGGTTAACCGAATGGGCCAGTGCTAATTTTCTTACTCCTCTATGGAAAGCCATTTCAGCAAGTGCTTGCCTCACTAGCAATTTATCCATGTTTGCTACAACTTGCTGAGCTCTCCTTACCTTGAGACATTCGATGGTCTTGCTGTGAAGTCTATACTCCTCACCTGTGGGGCTTGGCACATGTTATTTTCTCTCCAAAAAACTGACCATTAATTTTCTCCAAACACCAAGGCCTCTAGCATGCAATATGCTGTCTCAAGAAACAGGGTTTTTGTTGATTTTTGGTTTTGTAATCATCAGTAATATTATGCTCAGACAATCAAGAGATATGAACAGCTTCATATCACTAGCTATGGAAGAGCCAGAGTACATGGGGAACTTGATTTTTGTTATGTGTTGTTTCCTGCACTGTGGAAAGCATTTAATGCAACTGATAATTACAACTGAGAGTTTCTAGTTCTGGAGTTACTCCATATAAGGCTCTAATAAATGGGTTGATACGATAGATTAAAGTGGACTAGTCAACCTCCATGCTCCATTCTAACGCTGACATTCCCAGGTTCTAAACCATTCTGTGATACACTGAGGATAAGCCCAGTTATAAGGAAGCCAATCTGTATTTTAGTAGGCTTCTTTGCAAACTTTATGTACAATG
This sequence comes from Pan paniscus, assembly GCF_029289425.2. Taxonomy (NCBI): domain Eukaryota; kingdom Metazoa; phylum Chordata; class Mammalia; order Primates; family Hominidae; genus Pan; species Pan paniscus. Next base: position 21,486,016 of record NC_073252.2, on the reverse strand, counting down.
CCATCTGCTTAATAATTATTAACAAAGATATTTCCACCAAAATATAAATTTGTTTCATCATTTCTATCTTTAAACAGTAAAAAGAACTCGATCTACCTGTGAAACTATTCTATAAAGAGTTCTGTACCAACTGAAGCAGCTTCTACTTTGAAGTCATTATTGTACCTTTGATGATCACAATAAATTAATGAAAATTTCTTATATGTATCATAAAGAGAGGCCTCTATTGTAGAGAAGTTATTACTGTTCATAGAATAAATACACCTGAGAGAAATATCAGCTACTGGTTTGAATAACCTTGAGGGAAATTATAACTTTATTAAGAATAATATCTATAAATCTGATATTGATAATGATAATAACATTAGTGATAACAAATATTGATCACTAATATGTGCTAGATATTCTGCTTGGTATATTATATAAATTGACATATTCAATCATCATAACAACTTGTTGACTGGTTACTGTTGTACTAGTTAGGGTTCTCCAGAGCAACAAAGCAATACACACACACACACACACACACACAGATACACACACATGTGTGAGAAAGAGATGTATTTATTTTGAGGAATTGCCTCATGTAATTATAGAGGCTGAGAAGTTTCATGATTTGCAGTCTGCAAGCTGGAGTCCTAGGAAAACCCTTGATTTCATTCCATTTCAAGTCCAAAGGTCTGAGAACCAGAGGAGCCAATGGTGTAAATCTTAGTTCATTGTCAGGGAAAGAACAATTTCCCAGCTAGGAAAGGAAGGCAAGAGAAAGAAAAGGGGTAAGTTTCCCCTTTCTCTACCTTTTGGTTCTATTCAGACTCTCAATGGATTGGTTGATCCCCAAACACATTGGAGGTGGCAACCTACTTAACTGAGTCCACTGATCCAATGCTAATCTCACATGGAGACACCTTCACAGGCATACCCAGAAATGACATTTAATCTGGACATTTCTTGGTGCAGTCAAGTTGACACAGAAAACTAACCACCATGACTATTATTATCCTTATCTTACCGCTGATAAGGCAGTCTCAAAAAAATGCGTTGTATTTGCTCAAGGTCTTAACTAAGTGCAGTGTTTACAGATAGCAAAGATTTCTTTTTTTAATGTAGGCTTGTTTGGAGTGTTGTTTTGGGTTATCGGTGTATAGTATATGCTCAGAGAAATGCTTCACATTTCTCTGGCCCTCCCAACAACCCTGAGAGTTAAGGAACATAAAAAGACATTCTTTTTTTTTTTTTTTTTGAGACAGAATTTCGCTCTGTCGCCCAGGCTGGAGTGCAGTGACGCAATCTCGGCTCACTGCAAGCTCCGCCTCCTGGGTTCACGCCATTCTCCTGCCTCAGCCTCCCGAGTAGCTGGGACTGCAGGCACCCACCACCACGCCTGGCTAATTTTTTTGTATTTTTAGTAGAGACAGGTTTTCACCGTGTTAGCCAGGATGGTCTCAATCTCTGTCTTCATGATCCACCCGCCTTGGCCTCCCAAAGTGCTGGGATTACAGGCGTGAGCCACCACGCCCGGCCAACATAAGAAGACATTCTTAATCCCATGATATAGATGAGCATACTGCAGTTTTTGCGGATAAATATTCCACACCACGTTTGATAGCAAATCCAAGAAAAGAGGCCTAGGACTCAGGCCCTGGAACTTCTAGCTGGTACTTCAAGGCCCCACTCAGAGCTTTAAACAAAAGAAAACTGTAAAAATAATGCCCATTTCATCTTAGAGAATGACAAATTCTGCACACTAAATTTCTTCACAATATGAGTTAACCCCCCCTCCCAAGCTAATTCCCAATGCCACTATGATTCATTAGTGTCATTTGTCAGCAGTTCCTCACCTCAGCTGGCTTATTCCTCTGAAAAGACTGGAGTTTGCGATGAGCCCCTTTCTATGTTTCCATCTCTTGCCTACACCTTCCTTACCTGGTGACTCAGCCATTAGCCTCTGACTTGGTTCTAACCCCTCTGTGAATGTCAAAGGATGAACCCATTTCCTCTTCAAGAAGTGTTCACCACTCAAAAGAAGAAGCATTTCAAAATAACATCTTTAACTGATTGCAAAGAAAACCCATATAAACTTTAGAAAAAAATTGTTTAAGTCTTGAGAAATGCCTCAAAAAGGTTATTGTTGCTTTGTAAGTTACCCAATTGACCACTATTAATTTTTGATTATATATCTGCTCACTAATTTTTCTGTGAACAAACATACAATTTGAATTACACTGTACATACTATATAGAAAATTATTTTTCCTTTTTTTTTGTCTTTTTACCAAACTCTACCATCAACACAATTCCATGTCATTAAATATTCTTTAGCAACAAAACGTGTAGTGACTCTGTAGTATGCCAGTATATAAGCACTCAAAATAAGGATATATATTAATTTATCTAACTAGTTCCTTATTTTGGCCTAATTTGGTTCTTATTTTGCACTTTTTTGTGTTATAAATTACAATGAAATGAACATTTTTATGGATAACCATCTGATTGCATCTCATTAATTTCTTACAGTAGACTTTGAGAAGAAAAACTTCAACATTAAAGCAAATGTAAATTTTTAAGAAACAAGTGTTTCAATAATGTTCTGAGGCATGGCTGCCTATAAGGCATCATATTTTTGCATTGTCTTCAGAAATGCTGGGGAAGGTACTTTTGAGTTGGCTGCACTATTAGGAGGTAATTTTTCCATGTTCTCCAGTTCAATCTGCCATCAGTTTCCACACTGTTACATGGAAGCCAGGAAGCCTTCTCTAATAAATTGTACCCTATCTAGGATTTCTTAAGAAAAATCAACAGGACTCAAAGCTCAGGACAAGAAAGCAACATCAACAGACTAAAGGGGATGGGAAAATTGCTGGTGAAAAAATTATTTGCCTGAGTAACTTGCTGATGAGACTGGATTTCAAAAAGGAATTTTTGCTACATGGGGTCTGTTATCTGCTGCAGATGGCTAGCATGTTTAAAAGAATGCAGGAATCCTCCTGTCTTCTACAGGCAGCTACTTTTTAAATTTTTTCATTTTATTATTATTATACTTTAAGTTTTAGGGTACATGTGCACAATGTGCAGGTTTTGTTACATATGTATACATGTACCATGTTGGTGTGCTGCACCCATTGACTCGTCATTTAGCATTAGGTATATCTCCTAATGCTATCCCTCCCCCCTCCCCCCACCCCACAACAGTCCCCAGTGTGTGATGTTCCTCTTTCTGTGTCCATGTGTTCTCATTGTTCAGTTCCTACCTATGAGTGAGAACATGCGGTGTTTGGTTTTTTGTCTTTGCGATAGTTTGCCAAGAATGATGGTTTCCAGCTTCATCCATGTCCCTACAAAGGACATGAACTCATCATTTTTATGGCTGCATAGTATTCCATGGTGTATATGTGCCACATTTGCTTAATCCAATCTATCATTGTTGGATTGGATTGGGTTTGTTCCAAGTCTTTGCTATTGTGAATAGTGCCGCAATAAACATACATGTGCATGTGTCTTTATAGCAGCACAATTTATAGTCCTTTGGGTATATACCCAGTAATGGGATGGCTGGGTCAAATGGTATTTCTAGTTCTAGATCCCTGAGGAATCGCCACACTGTCTTCCACAATGGTTGAACTAGTTTACAGTCCCACCAACAGTGTAAAAGTGTTCCTATTTCTCCACATCCTCTCCAGCACCTGTTGTTTCCTGACTTTTTAATGATTGCCCTTCTAACTACTGTGAGATGGTATCTCATTGTGGTTTGATTTGCATTTATCTGATGGTCAGTGATGATGAGCATTTTTTCATGTGTCTGTTGGCTGCATAAATGTCTTCTTTTGAGAAGTGTCTGTTCATATCCTTCCCCACTTTTTGATGGGGTTGTTTGTTTTTTTCTTGTAAATTCGCTTGAGTTCATTGTAGATTCTGGATATTAGCCCTTTGTCAGATGAGTAAGTTGCAAAACTTTTCTCCCATTCTGTAGGTTGCCTGTTCACTCTGATGGTAGTTTCTTTTGCTGTGCAGAAGCTCTTTAGTTTAATGAGATCCCATTTGTCAATTTTGGCTTTTGTTGCCATTGCTTTTGGTGTTTTAGACATGAAGTCCTTGCCCATGCCTATGTCCTGAATGGTATTGCCTAGGTTTTCTTCTAGGGTTTTTATGGTTTTAGCTCCAACATATAAGTCTTTAATACATCTTGAATTAATTTTTGTATAAGGTGTAAGGAAGGGATCCAGTTTCAGCTTTCTACATATGGCTAGCCAGTTTTCCCAGCACTATTTATTAAATAGGGAATCCTTTCCCCATTGCTTGTTTTTGTCAGGTTTGTCAAAGATCAGATGGTTGTAGATATGCAGCATTATTTCTGAGGGCTCTGTTCTGTTCCATTGGTCTATGTCTCTGTTTTGGTACCAGTACCATGCTGTTTTGGTTACTGTAGCCTTGTAGTATAGTTTGAAGTCAAGTAGCGTGATGCCTCCAGCTTTGTTCTTTTGGCTTAGGATTGACTCAGCGATGTGGGCTCTGTTTTGGTTCCATATGAACTTTAGTTTTTTTCCAATTCTGTGAAGAAAGTCATTGGTAGCTTGATGGGAATGGCATTGAATCTATAAATTACCTTGGGCAGTATAGCCATTTTCACGATTTTGATTCTTCCTACCCATGAGCATGGAATGTTCTTCCATTTGTTTGTATCCTCTTTTATTTCATTGAGCAGTGGTTTGTAGTTCTCCTTGAAGAGGTTCTTCACATCCCTTGTAAGTTGGATTCCTAGGTATTTTATTCTCTTTGAAGCAATTGTGAATGGGAGTTCACTCATGATTTGGCTCTGTTTGTCTGTTATTGGTGTATAAGAATGCTTGTGATTTTTGCACATTGATTTTGTATCCTGAGACTTTGCTGAAGTTGCTTATCAGCTTAAGGAGATTTTGGGCTGAGACGATGGGGTTTTCTAGATATACAATCATGTCATCTGCAAACAGGGACAATTTGACTTTCTCTTTTCCTAATTGAATACCCTTTATTTCCTTCTCCTGCCTGATTGCCCTGGCCAGAACTTCCAACAGTATGTTGAATAGGAGTGGTGAGAGAGGGCATCCCTGTCTTGTGCCAGTTTTCAAAGGGAATGCTTCCAGTTTTTGTCCATTCAGTATGATATTGGCTGTGGGTTTGTCATAAATAGCTCTTATTATTTTGAGATATGCCCCATCAATACCTAATTTATTGAGAGTTTTTAGCATGGAGCGTTGTTGAATTTTATCAAAGGCCTTTTCTGCATCTATTGAGGTAATCATGTGGTTTTTGTCTTTGGTTCTGTTTATATGCTGGATTACATTTATTGATTTGCATATGTTGAACCAGCCTTGCATCCCAGGGATGAAGCCCACTTGATCATGGTGGATAAGCTTTTTGATGTGCTGCTGGATTCGGTTTGCCAGTATTTTATTGAGGATTTTTGCATCAATGTTCATCAAGGATATTGGTCTAAAATTCTATTTTTTTGTTGTACCTCTGCCAGGCTTTGGTATCAGGATGATACTGGCCTCATAAAATGAATTAGGGAGGATTCCCTCTTTTTCTATTGATTGGAATAGTTTCAGAAGGAATGGTAACAGCTCCTCCTTGTACCTCTGGTAGAATTCGGCTGTGAATCCATCTGGTCCTGGACTTTTTTGGTTGGTAAGCTATTAATTATTGCCTCAATTTCAGAGCCTGTTATTGGTCTATTCAGAGATTCAACTTTTTCCTGGTTTAGTCTTGGGAGGGTGTATGTGTCGAGGAATTTATCCATTTCTTCTAGATTTTCTAGTTTATTTGCATAGAGGTGTTTATAGTATTCTCTGATGGTAGTTTGTATTTCTGTGGGGTCGGTGGTGATATCCCCGTTATCATTTTTTATTGCGTGTATTTGATTCTTCTCTCTTTTCTTCTTTAACAGGCAGCTACTTTTAATGTGTGAGGGCTTGATAGGACCAGGAATTAAATTAGGTTGTCTTTACGCTAAGAGACTGGAGATCTATGTGGACCAAAATTATATTTTTATGTTATTACCTATTTGATTGTATTTATAGCACTTGTAAGTGCCTGAACTAGTTTATATATGTGTTTGTTCATTATTCATCTCCCTCGTTATAAAATAAGCTCCATGAGACAAGCACCTTGTCTAACTTGTTTCGTTTATATCTCCAGCACCTTAGCACATCACCCAGCATTGTTCTGGCATCAAGTAATCTTTGTAGAATCAAAGAATGAAAGTATGTAATTAATTATTTACTGATTAACCGTTTGTTATATATCTTCAGGTATTTTCTCTGTTTATGTTCATTTCTTTGGTTTTATAATATGCTCTTGAAGGACAAAGGGCTGTAATTTAGAGAATAATTTGTACCCGTTGAATGTATATCTTTTTTTTTTTTTTTTTTTCCATGATGGAGTCTCCCTCTGTCACCCAGGCTGGAGTGCAGTGGCACGATCTCGGCTCACTGTAACCTCTGCCTCCCAGGTTCAAGCAATTCTCTGCCTCAGCCTCCCGAGTAATTGGCATTACAGGCACCTGCTAATTTTTTGGTATTTTTTTTTTTTTCAGTAGAGATGGTGTTTCACCATCTTGGTCAGGCTGGTCTTGAGCTCCTGACCTTGTGATCCACCCACCTCAGCCTCCCAAAGTGCTGGGATAACAGACATGAGCCACCGCACCCAGCCTGAATGTATATCTTAAAAGATAAGCTGAAGTGACCATTTATTAAATATCTGTTCACTAACTGGAGGCTAATTAAAATTGTGTCAATTTCTGATTTTTAGTACCAGATATAGCTTATTGGATCTGGTGTTTGCAGATAAGGCTTGCTGACATTTCATCTTGAAACACTCTCTAAATCAGCATAAAATGAAGCTTATCTCAAGACGGCTTAATATAAGAATCCAAAAACCATTCGAATGGGGGAAAAATCAGTGGAGTCACTCAAAAGTTGCATTTCCATTCATTCATTTGAATGGTTGTAATATGTTTTAGTGGAAAAATAAATGAAATTGACATTATGAAAAGTAAAGTGGTTGTATCAATACAATGTTATACAAATCTCACCAGTCCAGTTCTTTGTTAATGGAACTCATCTTCCTAAATGCTTATGTGAAATTCACATTGCCATCTATATTATTTATATATGCCTATTTTGGGTTGCTTCTTACAAGATCTTTAAAGAAAAAAGTTTAGGGAGTAGGGATAAAATGCAAAATTAAGACCATTAAAGTATGACTGATAAAGCCATTTTTTATTATTTTTATTTTTGTATCTTCTTGTAGAGGCAGGGTTTTACCATGTTGCCTAGGCTGGTCTCCAACTCCTGAACTCAAGCGATCTGCGTGCCTCAGCCTCCCAAACTGATGAGATTACAGGCATGAGCCACTGTGTCCAGCAAGGCCATTTATTTTTATTAAGCATGACTTTAGACCTTATCTAGGTCAGAACCTATACATATTTCCAACTGATATGTTCAATTTTCTCCTTTCCTTGAATCTCTAATGATCTCAAGACTGTACCCAGGCAATGCCTTCTCCTAGAAGCAGTCCTTCCTCCTCTCTGAGGCCCCAGGATAATGGATATGCCTCACATGTAAGCACTTTCCATAGCCAGTTGAAATGATCTATTTCAACAAATAATAACTGAGCCCTTGCTATGTGACAGTCACTGTGATATTGTTAAGCCAAAGAAATCCTTGCCTCATAGAAGTTACATCCTAGTAGGGGAGTCACTAACCAAATAAGCTGACAGTTTATGATACGCTGTTAGGTAAATGAGTGTTGTCAAGAGAAATATAGCATGGTAAATGAATAGAGAAGGACGGAGTGGGTCATACTATAAGCCAGTCAAGTTGGCATCTCTGAGGAGGGACATTTGATGAGGACTTGAACACAATGAAGAAGCAAGTCATGGATGTCTGGGGAGAACATTGTAGACACAGGAAAGCCTAGTAGATGCAAAATCCCTGAAGCAGAAGCACTCGCCAAATGTTTGACAAAAGGGAAGAAGGCTGAGGTAACTAGAATGAGGTGTGTGAGCATAAGAGTGGAGGAACTGAGGTAGAGAGAGAGAGCGCCAGGAGCCAGTTCTCAAGCTCCCATCAGCACAGGAGCCTTATCCTGGGTAGGTGGATCAGAGCATTCAGGGGTCTATAAACCTAAGTGCAAAGAGCATGCCGTCTTTATTTTCATTAACCTCAACAGAAATTTAGCATATCATTTAATTGTGAATGTAGAGAACAAACCACAGTATTATTAGTAGCACCTGTGACTTCGTAGCCAATAGACACTGAAATATGTTTAGTTATGGATTTCTCAAATAGTCATTATATTGACTACTTTTATGTTACAGTAGTTATAAGACCGGATCTACATGTGTATTTTTAATATTTTGATAACTGCTTTGTAGTATAATTGGTTTTCTTTTTAACCTTATATGTTTTATTTTATACGTTAAAAAAATATGGCCAGAAGTGGTGGCTCACGCCTATAATCCCAACACTTTGGGAGGCCGAGGCGGGTGGATCACTTGAGGTCTGGAGTTTGAATCCAGCCTGGACAACATGATAAAACCCTGTTTCTACTAAAAATACAAAAATTAGCTGGGCATGGTAGCAGGCGCCTGTAATCTCAGCTACTCAGGAGGCTGAGGCAGGAGAATCTCTTGAACCCGGGAGGCAGAGGTTGTGGTGAGCCGAGATTGCACCACTGTACTCTAGCCTGGGTGACACAGTGAGGGTCTGACTAAAATATATATATAACATATATATATTATATATGTTATATGTAATATATATTGTATATGTTATATAATATATTATATGTTATATAATATATTATATGTTATATATTATATATGTTATATATAATGTATGTTATATATAATTTATATTATGTATGTTATATATAATTTATGTTATATATGTGATATATAATATGTGTTATATATGTGATATATAATATGTGTTATATATGTTATATATAATATGTGTTATATATGTTATATATAATATGTGTTATATATGTTATATATAATATGTGTTATATATGTTATATAATATGTGTTATATGTTATATATATAATATTTATATAATATAATTACATAATATATAATATATATTAGTTATATGTAATATATATTAGTTATGGATATCTCAAAGTCATTATATTGACTATATAGTGTAATATATATTATATACTATATAATATATTATATTATATACTATATTATATATAATAATGTTTTAATGTAATAAAAATATTTTGAAGGTCAATGGATTAAGGTAGAAGCATATTGACAAGAGGTAGGATTTATGAATGTCTCTAAGAAATCTTACAGTCCCCAGGTCATAGAAAATGTCCTATAAATGTTTCTTGATGAACAGACTGAAAAAGAAATGTGTTCTTTCTGCTTCAAGCCTTATCTTTCTACCAGCATTTTTAATATCTTTGTTCTTTGGTTTTTTAACCACCTCTCCTGGGCTCTGGTCCTTGAGCCTCAGCCTCTCTCTCTTCTGAATCCTCACCCTCTACCTTTTCCCTGGCAACAATTCTAGAAATATACTCAGAAATCTCCCCCGAACCATGACCCTTGCTTCTTAATGCCTCATATTATCTTCTTTCTTGTATTTACATTAAAATACTATGGATGTATCTGTTAAACAGTCAGGAAATATTTAGTAGACATCGTTTGTGTTCAGGTGATGTGGGTTGGGCCTCCCCCCTTGGACATACAATCTCACCACCCACTACATTCTGGCTTCAGTTCCTTCCACCCCACTGAAAGAGCTTTTTCACATGTCATCAGTGACAACTTAAATCCCAAACTCAGTGGACATTTCCCAATCTTTATCTTACTTGATCTTTGCTTATTTCTCTGTTCTTTGTATTTCAGGCCAGTTTGGCTAACACCTTACTATCAGTAACATCAACCTAGCAAGTGACCCATTTTCCTGCTTCCTGTTTCTCTTTTATTGCACATATTGTCCCTCTCACTGGAATGCTTCTTGTCTCTGATGTTCTTTTAGTAAAGTTTTCATCATCCTTCAAATTCCAGATTAAGTGTTGCCCCCTCAGTGAACCTCTCCACCTCCCTTGGTCCTTTCACTCAGACCTACATTCGCTAATCCCCTCATTCTCTCTGCTGTCCCTGTGCTGTTATCACCAAATCTCATATATGATACTTCTGTACACAGATATCATATTGCACCTCATATACATATACATCATATTGCATTTTAGCTAATTACTTTCTTTTCCATCTTCTGTACTAGACTGGGAAATTTCTTCGAAGGCAAGAATAACTCTTAACGCTTTGCACAGGGTCTGTGCTCTAAGAATGCTTCTGAGTGAACATATGAATAAATGAATGAAATAAATTCTTCTATAATTTCATCAGCAATGAATTAAATCCCAGATCTATGGAAGTGTTCTAATACATAGTAAATTCTCGATAATAATTTGTTGAATAAGTTATATTTTGTTCATAATTGATATACATTAAAATTATTGAATTATATGTAAAAATCATTCTTAAATTTGGACATATTTTGCCTATTTTAGACATAGTCCCAGTAGCCAATCATTTTAACAATTATTGAACAATTTCTTTTATTAAATTCCTTCTTTTTATCTATATAGTCAATGATAAAGTCCATGGCAATATGGTCATTGATAAAGAACTATTTTATAGGTAGATTAAAATGTTTTGTCTTAATTAAAGCATGATATATGTTTATTTTTTTAACTCAACAAATCGATTACATTTCTCTTCTGTGTGCACAACACCTTTTTCAGAGTGACACAGATACTTTACACCTTTAAAGTTAAAGCCTTTGTTAGGGAATTTGTACCTGTGCTTACCAGGGAAATGAACAAAAACATTTGTCTCCAACACATGACAGGGCCTGAGCACTGAGGCATTCATTCTACCCAGCAATTTATCGGCAGTGGTGAATCAAGGCCCCCTGTCAAATACAAGCATCGGGGTAAAGAACAGTTAATTCCACCTGATTAAAGAAAGCATTATTAACCTGCTCATATACTTTATGTGTGCCCTTGTCTATCGGCCAGCTTCCTTTCTTCCTCTGATTGAGTGCATGCACTTATCTATGTCTTGACATTGACCATGGATTGGGAAAGTCAGGCATCTGTGCACAAGGTTTGAACATTAACAATAAATAGACCGGAGCTTCCACAAATTATTAATGTTATTGCAATTTCAAGTTCCTTGCTGCCCTCTCTCTTGCCTCCTGACAAATGGCTTCACATCTTTGTCAAATGAAATGAATGCTACAGTGATGTTTTCAAGAATAGGCAGAAATTTCTAAACAGAGTTGTTATCATTTCAAATATTCCTGTAAATGTATATGATAAGCCTACTGAGAAGAATCCAATGGTCTCCTATTACTACCAGAAAAGGAGTAATTTCAATTTCTTTTTTTACGAAAGAGCCAACCCAATACCAAGGCACAGTTCTAAGAAATATTAGAACTTTAATCTTTACAATGTACTTTAATAAAAATGTTTACTGTACATATTCACAAACTTGGATATTTTCCGTAAAAAAGTAACACTACTCATTCAGTTAAGCAATATGATTTGGGAAATAGCACCTTGGGTACAATTTCACAAAATGTATACTGAACCTGGAACAACTTTGTGTGAGGAACATACATAGATACAAAGAATGTAAAAGTTTTAATACTTGGAAAATGTGATAAAACAATATTTTTTAACTTAAATGATAGTTATTTACTTAATTTTTTTGCATTAAGAAAATAAGAATAAATTCGTAGCCCTTTAAGAGAATTTTGGCATGCCTCCAATTTGTGCAAAATCAGCAGAGCGCTCAGTAGAAATTAAGCCATCTAGGACAATAAAGGAGAAGACATTTCTATGATAGTCAGGCCAAATTAAGAATGAGGATGTACATGCATTATCTCTTGAGGCTGCTATATTAGTTTCCTAGGACTGCTGTAACAAATTCCCAGAAATTGGGTGGCCTAAGACCATATAAATTTATTCCCCAATAGGAACACTTTTACACTGTTGTTGGGAGTGTAAATTAGTTCAACCATTGTGGAAGACAATGTGGTGATTCCTCAAAGACCTATAACCAGAAATACCATTTGATCCAGAAATCCTATTACTGGGTATATACCCAAAGGAATATAAATCATTCTATTATAAAGATACATTCACCTGTATGTTCATTGCAGCACTAGTCACAATAGCAAAGACATGGAATCAAGCCAAATGTCCATAGATGATAGACTGGGTAAAGAAAATGTGGTACATATACAGCATGGAATACTATGCAGCCATAAAAAGGAATGAGATGTCCTTTGCAGGGACATGGATGGAGCTGGAGGCCATTATCCTCAGCAAAGTAATGCAGGAACAGAAAAACCAAACACCACATGTTGTCACTTATAAGTGGGAGCTGAACAATAGGAACACACGGACACAAGGAGGGGAACAACATGCTCCCTTCCCCCACTCCCCTGACTCTCCTGTCAGGGGATTAGGGAGAGGCAGAGCATTAGGATAAATAGCTAATGCACGTGGGACTTAACTCCTAGGTGATGGGTTGATAGGTTCAGCAAACCACTCTTGCACACGTTTATCTATGTAACAAACCTGCACATCCTGCACATGTATCCTGGAACTTAAATTAAATTTAAAAATAATAATTATCCTCCCATAGTTCTGGAGGCTGCAAGTCTGAGAACAAACCTGGAAAGCACAAGCAGGGGAATGAACTCTACAAAGGCTCCAGGAGAGAATTCTTCCTTGGATTCTCTGCTTCTGGGAGTTTCTGGCAGTCCTTGGCATTTCTTGGCTGATAGCTGCATCCCTCCAGTTTCCGCCTCTGTCTTCCAAAGGCTGTATTCCTATTGCATGTGTGTCTCTCTATCCTCAAATCTCCCTCCCCTTATAAGGACACCAGCCATTGGATTTGACCACCTTCATCTATGATGAGGTCATCTTAATTAATTTCATCTGCAAAGACCCTATTTCCAAATAAGATTACATTCTGACTTCCAGGTAGATATGAATGTTGGGTGGACACTATTTAACCCAATTCAGTTGCTTATACTGCTTTATTTGAAATTGTGGTTGGTTAAATGGACTGTAAACTGTATACAACAAGTAGATTACAGCTGCCTATAAGTATGCGAAGAAGACTCAGAGAGGAAATCTGAGTGGGATGCAAAGGAATCAAATCAAATAGAATAGCAATCAGGTAGCTATGAGGTGCCTATCTTGGGCTTGCTCATCTTTTTACTCTCGCCTCCAAGGGTGCCTTCTAAAGAAACACTTCCTGAACACATGGTCATCTGTATTGCTGGCCGTGCATCCTCTTTCCGTCTTCTGTATTATGCAGTGCAAAACACTCTTTGCACTTGCCAAATAGCTTGATAACTATGTTTGTTATCCGATTTCTCCCAATAGATGATAAGTTCTTATAAGGTTGGTAAGATGTGAACAGCACATTATAGGTTCAAAAACGTCTGTGTTTGCAAATGAATAAATAATCAATTAAGTGAGGGTCAAAACAGGGCACTGTGTGAGACACTTACAGAGAGTAAGTAATGCATGAATTCTGACCTCAGAGACCCTACATGGATGATAAGTGATGTGCCTACAAATCACCATAGCTGAAGACAGACAATCCCTACCTAGTGCCAGAAAACAAGCAAAATGAAATACATTGGGAATTAGCAGATTGAGCTATTATTACAAATGTGGAATGATCTCTAGAGAATATTTCCCGATAGATGTGGTATTGAAGCTGCGTATTAAGGAATAGGCATTATTTGTGAAGACGGATGAGTGGGGCAAGTCAGGGCACTGGGAAATGATGATGATGTGGGGTAAGTTTTAAGGCAGAAGGGGCAAAAAGCATGATTATAGTCATGAAGGTATGTAGGTCCAGGATCCATGTGGAAAACAGCAAATAATGCAGCTTCAATGCAGCATTGCAAATGGATTCAATCATTGTGGTGAAGAACAACTGAAAATTTAGGTGAGAATTAGATCAAAGAGGCCTTGAGTGACCATGCACAGACATTCCAGGAGTGTAACAGAGTAATGGTGTGTTCAGAGCTATCTGCCTTTGTGTGAAGAGCTTCACCTGATCACAACGGGCTTGGAAGAAGTCTGAAGGAGTCAGTGTAGAGTGTAAGGACAGCACCAGGCTGAGGAACCAGTGTGATTGGATAAGCGGAAGGAGAAAATGATATTAACAAAAGAACAAAAGTGTTATATGGAAGGGAGGAGAACACTAGGTTTAGTGCAATCTGATCGAAGCAAAGTAAAATGGGACTGGAAGATGGAGGTAGTTGTTGGCCTTGAATGAAGCAAAGATGAAGGAAGAAGAGAACTAAAAGATATTCCCTGGTGTTTCTCCCTGAGATAGAGCTCATACCCCAGAGGGGATGAACTGTGTACTCATGTGTGTTTCAACAGCATTTTATTTAAGCTGTTGCAGTCGAGTGCTGCCTTGAGTGGTTGACTGCAGGATGGGGCTGTGTATTAGTCCATTCTCACACTGCTATAAAGAACTACCTGAGACTGGGTAGTTATGAAGAAGAGAGGTTTCATTGACTCACAGTTCTGCAGGTTTAACAGGAAGCATGACTGGAGGCCTCAGGAAACTTACAATCATGGCAGAAGGTGAAGGGGAAGCAATCATGTTTTACCGTGGCAGAGCAGGAGGGAGATAGCAACAGGGGAAGTGCCACACATTTTTAAACCATCAGATCTTGTAAGAACTCACTCACTATCATGAGAACAGTAAGGAGGAAGTCCACCCACATGATTCAATGACCTCCCACTAGGCCTCTTCTCCAACACTGGGGGTTAAAATTTGAGATGAGATTTGAGTGGTGACACAGAGCCAAATCACATCAGGCTGTTTTGCAAATTGTCGCCTACTCATTCACAACAACAAAATGCAGAAATTGAATGTAAGCATTTAGAAGCAATCGCAGCAATGTGATATTGTTGCAGTACACATAAGTGTTATTTTTTATTTTACAAAAGTATCACTGTACAATGAATTGGACAGAAAAAAAATAAGGAACAAAAATGATCCTTCACTACATATAGTTTGAGAAGCTCTGTTCTATAAAACTAGTACATCTCCTGACATAAAGGATAGTTGATCTGTCCACTCCTCCAGGAGTGTGTCAGCTCTATGTGGAAAAGGAAGGGATGTATCTGAATCCTTTCTGAACCCCCAGCTTCAAGCATAGTGTAGAGCATACTACATGCAATCAATAAATAACTAGAATGGAATTGATTTTGATAACTAGTTGGTTTTTTGCTTTTTGTTTTGTTTTGTTTTTTAACTGCAGAGAGAGCAGTTTTAGGCTGACCACTTGGGCAGAAGTCACAGTCCTGGAACTTAAGATAAATGAACAGACACAAGCAGGCAAAAGCAGCAAGAGGTAATCCTCATTAGATGCCACAAAAGAGGGAAGAGCCATGAAGTGGAGCTAGAGCAGGCAGACCATTTGCATGCTTCAAAAAAACTCTTGGAGGTGCAGGCACTCAAGATACAGACAGGGGGAAGTTAAAACTAGAAGTCTTCAAAGTCTCAGGCCACAGTCCAGTCTTGTTAGTGGGCATGCTTCCCTTTTGGCACTGTTGCTCCTGCTCTGGGCCAAGTTAAACATCTATTAATGCAGAATTGGAAAAGTGCTTTTGGTTTGCGAGATCCTGAGCATGATTCCTCTCAAAATAAGCAACCTGGTGTCCTTGACCCAACAAAACTCTGCTCTCAGCAATGACTTTCTGTAAGAAAGACAGATGATTACCGACTTTACTGCAACATGCTCAGTGCTGTTGACAGACTGAAGCAGTTCTGGGCTAAAGGTCTGCTACATGCCGGTGCAAGCATTTGTTGTTACACTTGATCTACCTACATAATTTCAATTAGCTTCCATCTGTGACATATAAAATTGAATTCTACTGAATGCCCTGAGCTTTTTCTAAGCACCACCCTTTGTTGCCAAACTGACAATTTGCAAGGAATCTAGGCCGTATTTCAGAGAATCAGAGGCTGGCCAAACTTGAAAAGGTGTTAATAATCTAGCCCATCTTCCATTTTACAGAAAGGGTACCTAAGGTGCAGAGTAAAAAAAAAATTACTGGTTCAAATTCACACAGTCAGCTATTTCACATCAAGTTGAATTAAGTTGTTTTGTCTGTGAAACCCTGAACAATTTTCACTACACCTCAGTGCTTCTGTTAACTATCCATTCATTGCATTGTAAATTTCTCAATAGATAACACATTCTCCCAGGCCCTGAAACCAGTAGATTGTTGTGGAAAAAGTATCCAATGTGTCATTTTCATCATTGCCTCTTAACTACAGAAGTCCTCTCTATGTTTCAAGATATTATAGCATTTCATTGT
The DNA here is from genome assembly GCF_029289425.2 of Pan paniscus. Taxonomy (NCBI): domain Eukaryota; kingdom Metazoa; phylum Chordata; class Mammalia; order Primates; family Hominidae; genus Pan; species Pan paniscus. The sequence continues at coordinate 21,469,585 of NC_073252.2, read as the reverse complement.
GCTTAAAAAACTACTAGCAAATAGGAAGTAACATTTGCCAAATAAAATCCATAAAAATAAAGCATCCTTTACAATAAAGAAACTCTTGTCAATTATTTAGACTTTTTAAGGGCATTTTGAACTCCTCAAATACAAATTTCAGGTTTATAATTGTATCATCAAAATCCTATGTGGCAACCAAAAGCTCACTAGTAGGCAGGACACCGAATTATTTCCTTCCTTCCTTCCTTCCTTCTCTTCCTTCTCTTCCTTCTCTTCTTTCCCTTCCTTCCCTTCCCTTTCTTTCCTCTCTTCTCTTTCTCCCTTTCTCTCTCTCTCTCTCTGTCTCCCGCCCTCCCTCCCTCCCTCCCTCCCCCTATGCTGCCCAGGCTGGCCTCGACTTCCTGCCCTCAAACAATCCCTTTGCCTCAGCCACCCAAAATGAAGATACTGAATTCTAACTACATGAACTTGCAAATCTCATGCAACCATAGATCAGTCTCTTCATCTTTACAGTGAGGCAATCACAGTATCTGCCTTATAGAGTTCTAATGAAGAAGATTTAAAGTAATCCACCTGAGGTGCTTAGCACCATGTCCTATAAATGTTAGCCATTAATATTAATAATTAGGTGATGGCTTTGTCACAGATTGTTGAAGCTTTTTGCATGAGCAGGGGGAAGAGACTTGATAATAAGTATGGTTTCATCCATTTCTGAGATTCTGTGACCCTACTGGACCTTCCTGGCATTAAGCCATTGGCAAGTTGACTAAGCCTATCTTGTCTCCAACTAAATACTGCTTTTAAATACCTTCTTCCAAATCAAATTATTCAGTTTCCCCCAGTCTGGCTCCATTTTTCTTCTTGGTTTTAGGGAGCTCAGTCATTATTTAAAAGCAATGAATCTAACCTAGATTGAGCATCTGCTATGCACCATGATTATTGCTCATGTTACTGCACCCAGCATCCTATAAGAGTAGTGTCATCATTGTAATTTACAGATGAGGAATAAAGGGACTCATTCAACATCAAAAATCCAGCGATTATAGAATTTATTATAAAAACCAGGATACTTCTAAGAGTAACAGGGGATGCCATTAATAATTACAATAGTTATAATCACAACTATATTGATCCATAACTATGGATCCATAGTTATAAATTGGGATTGTCTTAGGTAATATGGGGTATATCGTCATTCTCCCTGTGGATAAAAGAGTTGTGGAGCCCAAATTCAAACACAAGACAATCTCTAAACCCCTGAGTTTAACAAAATTTAGGTTTAAAGGATCTTCCTTTTTATGTTTGTATTATACTGGCCTGAGGACTACTGTCCTGGTAAAAATGAAAATCAGGACACTAATATGAGAACCTGAAGACCTGAGGTGGATAAAGGATCAGGGCATCAGTAACCTCTGGAGGTGTTAAATACAGATGCTCCTCAATTTACAATAGGGTTATGCCCCAATAAACCTGTTGTGAATTGAAAATATCATTAGTCAAAAATGCATTTAATGCACTTTGCTTACCAGATATCATAGCTTAACGTAGCCTACCTTAAACATGCTCAGAACACTTACAGTAGCCCACACTAGAGCAAGATGATGTAACACAAGGCCTATTTTATAATAAGGTGTTGAATAGTTCATGTAATTTATTGAATACTGTACATTACCTCAAAATTGTGATGGTTTTGCATCATCGTAAAGTTGAAAAATTGGGGCCAGGTGTGGTGGCTCATGCCTGTAATCTCAGCACTTTGGTAGGCCAAGGAGGGTGGATCATTTGAGGTCAGAAGTTCAAGAGCAGCCTGGCCAACATGATGAAACCCCGTCTCTACTAAAAATACAAAAATTAGCCAGGCATGGTGGTGCGCATCTATAATCCCAGCTACTTGGGAGGCTGAGGCAGGAGAATTGCTTGAACCCAGGAGGTGGAGGCTGCAGTGAGCTGAGATGGCACCATTGCACTCCAGCCTTGGTGACAGAGCAAGACTCCATCTGAAAAAAAAAAAAAAAAAAAAAAAACAGTTGAAAAATTGTAAGTAGAACCATGGGGGAATATCTGTAGAGTGAAGGGGACTGTTATGGGTGGAATGTTTGTGTCCAACCCAAACTCATAGGGTGAAACTGTAGTCTCTAATGTAATGGCATTGGGAGATGAGACTTTGGGGAGGTAAGTTGGCTTAGGTAATTTAATTAGGTCATGAGGGTGGGGCCCTCATGATGGGATTGAAGCCCTTATTTAAAAAAGAAGAAACACAGGATTGCTCTCTCTTCCTCTCTGCAAGAAGATGGCTGTCTACACACCAGGAAGCAGGCCCTCACCAGACACAGAATTTGGCAGCACCTTGGCTTTGGGCTTCCCAGTCCCCAGAAGTGTGAGAAATAGATTTCTATTGTTTAAACTGCCAATTCTGTGATATTTTTGTTACGGCAGCCCAAACTGATGGAGACGGGGACAACACAAAGCATCATCTTGAAGGGCTGGGCAGATTCTTAAAACTGAGGATGAGGTAACTGAAAAGCAAGGCAGAGAGAAAGAGGGGATCCAGATGTAGGCCAATAAAAGCAATCACCTTTTTCTTCCTCCCAAATGCAAAGAATGTGAGGTTGACTAGAGAAGATTCCTCGGCCGATAAGCAGGTGGCCTTAGGAGCTGGTATAGGGTCAACCGTGACCTCCAATGTGGGCAAGGAGTGGGTGGCTAAAGGTGAACCAGAGAACAAGGATGACTAAGGGCTCTTCCTCCTCCCAGCAGATGAACTAAACAGTCAAATTAAAAACTGTGATACCAAGAAAGACACACATACACACTCACACACACCCTATTCATCAACTAAGTAAGAAAGATTGAGAAATTTAACACCGATAGATTGCATTGGTAAATTAAAGAATTAGAAAGGAGTAACTGGCTGTCATTTTGTTTGTTTGACAATATATACTTTCAACAGCAATTAATATTTATTGATAACGTGGGACGTTCCAAGCACTGTTCTACATGCTTTGCAGTATTTATGGACTTAAACTATGCTGTGAGGCAGGTGCCACTTTGTTCTTCATTTTACAGATGAGGAAACTGATGCACAGAGAGAATGATTCAACTGCTGAGACGATTCATATGCAAAGCAGGCATATTAATTTCCTATTGCTGCTGGAACAAATGACCACATGCATAGTGCCTTAAACAACACAGATTTATTCTGTTACAGTTCTGGAGGTCAGAAGTCTAAAATAAGCTAGCAGGGCTGGTTTCTTATGGAGACTCCAAGGTAGAATCTTTGTCCTTATCTTTTCCAGATTCTTAGCAGTCACCTACATTCCTTGGCTTGTGGCCTTATCCTCTATCTTCAAAGTCAGCAGCATGGCCCCTTCCAGTATCTTGCTCTCTCTCTGCTTCCAGGATTATATCACCTTTTTCTGACCCTGCCCCACTTGCCTCCCACTTATAAGGACCCCTGTGATTTGTCTGGACCCATCAGATATCCTAAGATGATTTCCTTATCTTGAGATAGTTAACTTAGTCACACTCACAAAGTTATTTGTATTATGTAAGGTAACATATTTAGAGGCTCTGGGAATTAGGATGTGGACATCTTTGGGAGGCCAGTATTCTGCCTTTCTCAAAGGGGTCAAATCCAGGAAGCCAGGCTGCAGAGCCTGCTGCTTTAAACCACTGCACCACAATGCCTGAAAACTTTAGTAGTCTACCTTCTGTGCATGCTATATGCCAACAACTTGCCTCCTGTTGGGTAGGCAATATTGCAAAACACAACTGTGATTCTGTCCTTATGTGAAAAACTGGCAAAAAAAATGTACAACCACTGTTAAAAATTGCGTTAAGTTCTACAAAGCAAAAACGAACATGCTAGGGAAAAAGAATAGTGGGGACAGGGAAGGGATACAATTACAAATTGAAAGTCAGGGAAGACTTATCTAAGCAAAGACACAGAGTGTAAAAAATTTTACTTAGTTGTGTTCAAGTAAATAATTTTCTAAAGAAAAAAAATTAAAAACATGTTAACAGTAGTTGCATTAACAGATTACATCATGAGTAAAACACCTTGTGTTTTTTTCTCTGTATTTTCCAAGTGTTCTGAAGTAATGGGATATTACCTTAACATTTATAAAATTGAAAGAAATTTTATAAATAGGGTGAGGTATGTGCTGCCTTCTAAGACTGAGTCTTTAGAAAATTTTCTCAATCAGCTGTGACAATGTATACTGGACCTATTTCTAAAGTTTACTCTAGAAAGTAATATCTGTTACTCAAATGCATTAAAGCTTCTTTAAGATCAGTGCTTCCTTCGATTGCTAATTCCTCTTTTTACTGAACGTCCTGCTATCATGGCAGAAAGTGCAAGATCAACACTCTAAAATACAACAAAAACTGGAAAATATCTGACATGCTTAAAACACTTATCTCTTTTGGGTTATCCTATTTTTTAATTTCAAATTTGCTTGTATTTAGGGGAGAAAAGGACATTGTCAATACTGCAACTCAATGTTAGTCACTTCTATTGCTCTAAGGAACCCATCCTGTCTATATTTAGAACAACTGACTCTAGAAAAAAGAAAGATACAGGGCTTTTTCATCAATGTTTGATCTGATAGATGTGTCTAAATGCTGGTCAGCTTTCCACTGAATGTTACCATGGGCAACAGTTTTCAGAACTTTACATGAATAAAAAAGAAAAAGAAAAAGGATCACTGTATGAACACTTATTCGTGTGGCCATCTCCATTTTATTCATGGGGCTGCCTAGATTCAGATTGTAGCATTTTCTTGAGTTATTTCTCTGAGCCCTTTTCCATTCTCTCTGAAATACTGAAATGCATACCTTCTCTTCTCATTCCTTTTTATTTCATTCCAGCCTTTCAATCCACTGCTGCCAGAATGGATTTGCCAAAATGATGCTCTGATATGGTTAGGCTTTGTGTCCCCACCCGAATATCATCTTGAATTGCAATCCCTATAGTCTCCACATGTCAACGGAGAGACCAGGTGGAGGTAATTGAATCATGGGCCCGGTTCCCCTGTGCTGTTCTCATGATAGTGAGTGAGTTCTCACAAGATCTGATAGTTTTATAAGGGGCTCTCCCCCCTTTGCTAGACACTTGTCCCTCCTACTGCTTTGTGAAAAAGGCGCCTTGCTTCCCCTTCCCCTTCCACCATGATTGTAAGTTTCCTGAGGCCTCCCCAGGCATGCTGAACTGTGAATCGATTAAACCTCTTTCCTTTTATGAATTACCCCATCTCAGGCAGTTATTTATAGCAGTATGAAAACGGATTAATACATGTTCTCACTTCATTCCTCCCTGCTACAACTGCTTACTATGTAACAGGCATTATGCTAGGACACATGAGGTTAGTAGTTTGAGTAAAAAATAACCCCTGCCCTCAAAAAAACTGGAGGAGTTTTCATTCAATCTAGTGGATAAAAGAAACATTTGAACAATGAGCTCTAATCCATGACTGGGCGACATCAGTAACCACTAGATGCCTAAGGAGCAGGTGTTAAGAGCACAGAGAAATGAACGATGAATTATTTAAAAGCCCAATCTGTAGCTAATTTAAATACCTTGGAGGCTTGGAGGGCTCTTTATTGCTGGTTCCAACCTATTTTTCTAGATTTAGCCCATTGTTTGCCCTCATAAACTTTCATCTCTACCTTGGCTTTTCCAGAATCTCTGAAAGACATTTCTCCATTAGGACTTTTTTTTAATGTCAAGTTTAAAAAATTCAAATCAAACTGGTTTCAATAACAATGAGAATATATTAACTCACATAGCTGAAAAGTTTAAAGACATTTCTAAACTTTTAGAAACTAAAAGTGAAGCTTCAGGTGAAGCTTAATTCAGCAGCTAAAATAATGTCACCTAATTCCTGTTTCCCCTCTTCTTTGATTCTGTGTTTCAGACTGAGAACCTCTGGAAATTCTAGGCTCAGCCTCAAGTAGCACAAAAAAGGTTTAGTTTTGAACCTAAATTCCTCCTATCAGCTGTAAAAAAAGAGAACTTCTTTATTATTATTATTATTTATTATTATACTTTAAGTTTTAGGGTACATTTGCACAACGTGCAGGTTTGTTACATATGTATACATGTGCCATGTTGGTGTGCTGCACCCATTAACTCGTCATTTATATTAGGTATATCTCCTAATGCTATCCCTCCCCACTCTCCTGACCCCACAACAGGCGGTGTGTGAGAACTTCTATTCCTTAGGTATCTAACAGAATTCCTGAACCTCGTTCTTATTGCCCTGAATTTAGCCATAGGTTCATCCCTTAATCAATTATTATCAGTGAAGCATTATATCAATTGTCTCAACCCAATTTGTGCCCATGGTTAGAGCTGGTGGTATGTATAACATAGTCACATAGTCACTGTACTAGTCACATAGTGAAAATGGAGTACAAGCACCTACCTAAAGGGAGAACCTGGTACGACTTTACCAAAAGGAGATTGAATAAACTGGATAAAATAAATAAATTAGAACAGAATAAGTGAAAAAGCAACCAAACAAATAATTAATAACTTCTTTGTGTTGCATTATTCTTGGACACTATTTTTCATAACATCTCCTTTTGCAGTTGAAGAAATCCCCAATTCAAATATTGTTAAAATTCAGAAAATCTGTCTTATATATTGTGTTCTCCTAACAAAACCTGACACAGTATTTTATACAGAAGAAGAACTCAGTAAGTTTTTAATATTTCTTTTTCTGAAAATTTCCACTCCACTGCCATTCTATTGATTTTTCTTTCTTAAAAGGAATCAATTTTATCTCTAATTTTAAAACTAAAGTTTTCCCCTTAGTGCTTATACGTTTCAAAGTATGAAGCATTTGTCAACTCCACCAAACACCTTCCCACTTGAAATCTTCCTGCTGTTTTTTCCATGTTGTGGCACTTTTCTGTCTCTCCTCCCATTTCTCTGAGGTCTCCTTACAATTTAATCGTGTCCCCTTTCTTCTCTCAACCAGTTGCAAATGAATGTAGGTTAATTTGAGAATGTATAATTGGCAAGGATTTGTAAGCTTTAACCATTAGTGAATGGTGAAGGCTATTTGACCTCTTACTTTGCTCTTGGGCTTTATATGACATGAAACCTGGATCATTCAAAAATTCATATAATTAACCAAATCTTCTTCTCTTTATGTTACAGTGAAAGCAAATATCAGACCCAATCATTCCACCCATTATTTGGCAAACACACACACCCAAACAAATATGTGCATATCAAGCCATTCTTTCTGTGACATCAGTGGGGTCTCCAATCTCTGTCATTTAGGCTTTCTGATGAGCACCTTGCAGGAAGGATTTATCCCTGTGGTGGACAGAACATGTTCTAACAGTAGGGTCAGCTTACCTTTCACACAGCTAAGTTTCAGAGATCTTCCATACATGGACCCATCAGAACCCCAGCCACAGAGCTTGTTTCCAGAACGCCTGGCTGCTGGGTTTGCTGGGTTGCATATTTTGTTCACAAAAGCAACCTTTGTTGCTTTTGTGGTCATTTAAGCCAACCACAGTTTTTAAAACCAATGAATTTTATCAATTTATAATTAAATTTATCAATATTATAAATTGATTAAATTTACTAATTTATAATATTTCTAGAAGTCCTAAAAATATTGTCAAGATTTGCAATAGCCATCTTTGGAATTTGAACTCCCAATTTGGGTATTTCAAACACCCACATGCTTTAGGGTAGAAACCAGAGTTAATGCTCCCACATATATGTATCACACTACTTTTGCTAAGATATTTGGAAATCAGTTATAAAAACAATCCAAATCCCTAAGTTTAGGTTTCCCTCAAGGTTCACAGTGAGAGAAATGCTGGATGAGCCCATAGCTTTGCATCTCAAATTCTAGATGAATCTATGGGCCTTGAGATGTCTGTGAATCCTTTGTACATATATGAGAAATTGCAGTGTCTGTGCCTTTTTCTGAGCAGATAGTGCATAGATTTCCTCATGGTCTTAAGAGTAACAATGGCCTATTAGTGATAAAGAATGTGTGTTTTACATTAGGGATATAAAAACTGAGACCCATTGATTTATACACTCATTCATTCATATGAAATGTATGCATTGAATGCCCTCTATTATGCCAAGTTTTATCTAGAATCTATAAATACAGTGATGAAAATGTCAAACAAATTCCTTATAATAATGAAATGAAGAATACTGATAATAAAAATAAAGATAAATGTATATGGTGTACATAATTTCAGGTACTGGAAAACACACCAAATATAAATAAATAAAACTATATAGGCTGGGTGCAGTGGCTCATGTCTGTAATCCCAGCACTTTGGAAGGCCGAGGCGGGCGGATCACCTGAGGTCAGGAGTTCGAGACCAGCCTGGCCAACATGGTGAAACTCTGTCTCTACTAAAAATACAAAATTAGCGAGGCATGGTGGCGGGTGCCTGTAATTCCAGCTACTCGGGAGACTGAGGCAGGAGAATCACTTGAACCCAGGAGGCGGAGGTTGTGGGTAGCCGAGATCCTACCATTGCACTCCAGCCTGGGTAACAACGGGGAAACTCCGTCTAAAAAATAAATAAATAAATAAATAAATAAATAAATAAATAAATAAATTTAAAAAAATACTATACAGGGGGATGGTGACCAAAAGCTACTTTGGACACAATGAGTAATAATTTAGTGAGCAATATTGCATAGTTCTGTATCATTTCAAAATCTATATAATTAACCCTGTCCTTTTCTCTCATGGGCTATACTAAATCACACATATTTTTAACAACCTGCTGAACATCATTAGATGTACACCACATTGGCTCCTATAAATCAAAGTTTCCCCAAACAGGGTTGCCATTTTCCTTCTGTTAATTCCTTCCATGCCTTTGACCCAGCCCCAACCCAAGGCTGATTTTATTGCTCTTTGCCCTGTATTTAATCTAATCAACCACCATATCCCACTCATCTACCTAAGCTCAATTCCCCAAAACTCATCTTTTAATCTTCCTTCCCCCTTGCAGCTCATGTTCAATCACTTTCCAAGTCTAGGTCAATCATCTCTCACTTCCAAATGTGCATTTTAAATGTGCACTTTATAAGTTGGGTTCTACAGGTTACTGGCCTACTGTAACACCATTGTTGTTTGATAGTCGTTTCTCAAATCAAGGTCAAATGCTTTCTGACCTTGAAAATTCTTCTTTTGTGCTCCCATCTTGCCTTTGCTCACATGTCTCCTCCCGACACCAATCCCTCATCAAAAACGACCATGTAGACTTCTTTGAGATTGTTGTACATAGTCTTGCTTTCATGCCTTTGGTAATAATGTGCAATAAATGGTAGCAACTCTTATTATTGAGCCCTTATTATGGGACTGACACAGAGATAAGCACTTCATAAATATTAACAGTAGGTCAAGTAATACAGTGTTTTGAATGCTAGCTCTGCAGTTTGTTTTACTGTGAGGCTTGGGCAAGTTACTTAAATCCTTTACCTCAGTTTCCTCATATATTGAATGAGATACAACAACATCTACTTCATAGCTCGTAATGAAAAGTAGATAAGATAATGTAGCTTCATTCACTACCAGATGCATAGTAGTCATTCAGTGAATATTGATTATAATTGAAATCACAATAGGTATTCAGAGTACAGTAAATATTACTTATTTTTCAGTATGAAACTTGTCAGAAGTATAGATACTATAGATTATGTTAGATGTTCCTATCTCCCTTTTACCGTGTCTTTGGGAAATCTTTCCCACTTTCTTGCATGAAGCCTTCTTCATGAAGCCTTTATGGATTTTTCTATCTTAAATGTCAATGTTCTTGGTTTATTCAGGGTTTAGGACAGTCTTCTTATAACAGGGCCACTTGGGTTCATGTCTTATCTTCCACCATTAGATAGCATGGTGACTCCTTTGGGAAACCATATACTACTTTAACAAGAAGCCAGGCTTGGGTGAAAGGATCCTATTTCTCATTCTACCCCCTTCTCAGCTGTGTGACATTGAACAAGTTACCTAACTATTCTGATTATCAATTTTCTAATCTCTGAAATAGAAATGATAATATCTTCCTCCTAGTGTGTTCACAAGAATTAAATAATCTGGCTAGGACAAATACTAGTATAGTGCCTATTACGTAGACAGGGTCCAGCTCAAAATAAGTTCCCAGGATGACAAATTTACTCAGCCTCATGTCATTCACAGCAATTAACACATTTATAGTTAGTGTTTAGGAAATATTGAATTAAACTACGTTTTAAAAATTACATATAGTGAAAGCAAATGGCCATGTACACAGTGAGGACACATTAGAATATAAAAGTATTAGCTGCTCAGGTGCTTTCTATTAAGCTATCTTTTTAAATGTGTAATTTAATAATAGCACATCAGAAATATCCATGGAGTTATCTCTCATAGCAAACAAACTAATAGCCCGAAAACCTGATCCTTGTAAAAACCCGCACCAACGCAAAGTCATTTCTCAACCGTCCTTTGCATTCATTGAACTGTGAAAATATCTTGGGCTGGGCATGGTGGCTCATGCCTGTAATCCCAACACTTTGGGAGGCTGAGGCTGGAGGATTGCTTGATTCCTGGAGTTCAAGACCAGCCTGGAAAACATAGCAAGACCCCATCTCTAAAAAAGGCACATGCCTGTGGTCCCAGCTACTTGGGAGGCTGAAGTAGGAGGATGGCTTGGGCTAGGAGGTTGAGGCTGCAGTAGGCCATGGAGGATCCACTACACTCTAGCCTGGGGGACAAAGCAAGACCCTGTCTCAAAACAAACAAACAAACAAACAAACAAACAACAACAACAACAACAAAGAATATCTTGGTCATAGACTTTAACCTTTAATTTTAATTGCTAGTTTACTTTTATGTATTTCCTAGTAATATGTGATTCCTCAAGGAAAGGTCCCCTTTTTTCTGATTTTTATCCCTTTTCCCTGACCTAGTACCTATCCTGTAAGATGTGCCAGGCAACAGTCCTTGATCTGTTGCTTAACAACAGAAGAGATAAAAGATCACAGTGAAATGGTATAATGTGCCCAGCATGCACAGAGTTCCAGGTGAACACAGAGAAGAAGCTTCCAACCTCATCACATATGGAAGGAGTCCAGAAAGGCTTCTGAGAAAGTGACGTTTGCATGGAGTTTCAAAGGATAAAGGAGAAGAAAGTGTTACTAGGAAAAGAACACGCATTTGCTTGAATCAATGAATATGTCTTTTAGTTAAATCTCAAAGAAGTGTAGACGGTAACATTGGCTATTGAGCTTAACCATGAAAAGGTTCACATTGTCATTCCAACAAAGCTGTATGACTTTCTAATTGAAGTATCTTCATTAATTGAAAAAAAAAGGACAGCGAGGGAATGAAGATACTTTCTAAGCCATGCTTATAAATCAGATCCTTTTAAACGACTTCAAGAGTTCAGTTGTTTCAAGAAATAAGCCTCCCTGAAGACCTCCAAAAACATGTCAGAGTGAGGATAATATATCCTGTTATCACTCCAATTAATTTGTGAATGTGAGTAATTAGATAAATTGGCTGTCAATATGTACCTATAAGATTAAGTGCTGTTACGATTCAGTAGATAAGGGCTACTAGTGAACACTGCATGTCTGATATCAGTATGCATTCTTCTCCCTGATATTTGGGTTTTGTGCTCTTGAAACTCATAATGAAAAAATTGCAAAATAAATACTATGAACCTCTACAAAAAGTCTGCCAAATGCATTTGCTAAAATTAGCTGTGAAGCCCAAGAAAGGATAGAAAGAAATTACCTCCTGCATGTCTCTCCCTGGAATTATGCATGGTATGTGAAACAGACTGATAATAAATGAGAAAACATCATGAAATAAGAAAGAAGTATAAACTGTGTAGGTTTTTATGGTTTAAGATAAATTTCATATATACCTCTCTCTATATTAAGAGGTTTAACATATATAGTCAAGTTTTAAATCAACAGAAGTAAGATTGTACTCAATGGTAAGACCTTTTGTCACAGCTTTAAGATACAGGGATAAAATTCTTTCTGACAAAGATGAAAATATATGCTACATCCATGCAACACAGGTAATCAAACTAGTGGAAACATATCACCAACATTCATCATTTAACAGTAAGTTATGAAAAACCTTTATTTTAGGTAGTAAAAATAGGAAATTTCATAAGGCAGAATTCTTTTCGACGGGGAAGTCAGCCTAATGAAAGAGACAGAACGTAAACGGACCATTTATAACACAGTTTAAAGAACACAACAAAAGAAAGGTATGCCAGCTCAGAGGTAGATGAGAGGAGACAGGGATATAGATGTGGATTTCCTGAAGGAGATGCCATCTGAGTTATGATTTTTCATGGCTCACACATGTTTATTGTTTGATATGTAATACACATACACATTGTTTCAGATCTAAGAAGAGAATAACTTAGTTGTCAAAATTCCTGGTATATTAACATCAAATAAATACTTACTACTGACCAGACACAGTGCTAAATGGCTTCCATGTTCTCTCTTCATGACTGTCTCATAAGGTAGAAATCAGTAGTCCCATTTTACATAAGGAAAAACTGAGGCATAAGAAGAGGATATATCAATTGCACCCAGTCATTCATTGTAGAGTCAGAATTCAAATCCAGGTCTTTGTAAATGCAGTGTCTGGGCTGTACGACACTCTGTGCAGACATGGGACATTCCAAGAGGCAAAAGAAAAATGTGAGGTGGAGAAATCAAGGATTTTTTGAGGCGTGAATCTAGAGCTGACTCCATCCTGGGAGACAGATGAAAGAATGAAAGGCAGGTTGCGATGTGATGGTAGAACGTTGTGTGTGGAGAGAGGAGCACAGCAAAGACTTGGCTTGCCCATACATGGGCCAAACCATTTCTCTGTGTTTCTTTAACTGAAAATAACTTGGGCTGGGTATGGTGGTTTATGCCTGTAATCCCAAAACTTTGGGAGGCTGAGGCTGGAGGATTGCTTGATTCCAGGAGTTTAACAGTTTAGAAGTAGTGCTTTCGGCCATGCATGGTGGCTCATGCCTGTAATTGCAGCAATTTGGGAGGGCAAGGCAGGTGGATCACCTGAGGTCAAGAGTTCGAGACCAGCCTGGCCAACATGGTGAAACCCCATTTCTACTAAAAACACAAAAATTAGCTGGGCATGATGGTGTGCGTCTGTAATCCCAGCTACTTGGGAGGCTGAGGCAGGAGAATTGCTTGAACCTGGCAGGCAGAGGTTGCAGTGAGCCAAGATCACACCACTGCACTCCAGGCTGGGTGACAGAGCAAGATCCCATCTCAAAAAAATCAATCAATCAATCAATAAAATAAAAATAAAGAAAGAATGAAAGAAAGAAAGAAAAATAGTGCTGATTCTTCTGGACTTTGATTGGATTGGTTGGAATTTCACCAGGTTTTGAGAAATGCCCCCAACTTTGCCTCATGTGCTCTAACATATACGATGGTATCTCCCATGGCTGACGCAGTGGAGAAACAGCATGCACCTGGTCTGGACCTTGATGAGAGCCAAAATCCCTGCAAGTTTAGTTCACTTTAGTTATTATTTCTTTCTTTACACCTATGTTTCTTAGCCTTTTTTCATCCTTGTCCTCCTAAAAAGCTTTTTCAAATGTTTTCTCCTAATCACCTCTCCAATGAAATTTTAATACCCCATATATACTGTATATTTGTTTATGTGCTATATGCATATCTATGCCTTACACATAGCAAGAGAAAGATTTTTAGATATTGCAGTGGTCTGAATGTGTTTCCCCAAAATGTATATTTTGAAATCCTAACCCACTGTAATGGTATTAAGAGTCGAGACTTTGGGAGATGATCAGATCATGAGGGTGGAGTCCTCATGAATGGGATTAGTGACTTTATAAAACAGTCCTCCTTAAAGAGACCCTCAGCCCTTCGACTAGGTGAGGATATGGCAAGAAGGTGTCTTGTGAGGAAATGGGCCCTCACCAGATGCCATATCTGCCAGTGCCTTCATCTTGGACTTCCTAGCTTCTAGTACTCTGAGAAATATATTCCTGTTGTTTAGAAGCTACCCAGTTTGTGATATTCATTGTAGCAACCCAAACAGATGAAGACAACCGTGAAACAATTTTTTACCCTTTTGGGACTGACGAAGCCCTCTTGATAATGAATAACTTACACTGTACTTCATTCTTTGTTTTGCATTCTATTGTAATAACACAAAGGGAGACTTTGGAAACAATTTGAATCAAACCAGGTTCCGAGAGAAATTACCTAATCTTTTTGAGTGCAAATGTATTCTGTGAAAAGTGGTAAAAATAATACAGCTCTAGGAAATTGTTGTGAATGGATTAAGACAACTTAGAAGCAGAGACATGACAGTGACTTAGAAAATATTAGTTACTTTCCCTGATTCTCATAGTGCAGTTTCTTTCTAACTCAGCCTTTAGACTGCATTTTTCATCTGCTCATTTGCTCTTTTATCTGAGAGATTGGAAAGAAAGCGGCAGAGTAATCACAGAAAGGCCTTAATAAAGGGATGTAGTAGCAGAAGCCTCACTGAGGCAATTTATGGAACAGGCATGCTGCCAGGGCCATCTGAGAGGGAAGCATCTGGCACCTTCTTTGTTGATGGGCAAGTCCCCCTCATGTCTTTATCAAGGGGGTTGGCTCCTCCCTGAAGTGGACTTTTGCTTTTATAAATCCTGTGGTGAAAGAAAAGATCTCCAATGCAATATGGTGGGGAAGGGGACAGCATTTGGAGAAAATCAAGGATGCAGCTGACTACTATTTATGCCCTGATTTGGGCAAGTTTTTAACCTCTTTGGGCTTATATTTCTTCACCTGTAAAAAGGATATAAATGTGTCCCTAACTCAGAGGGTTATTTTGAAGATGAAATTAAATACTGCCTGCACAATGCCTAGCATATAGCTGGTGCCCAGCATAAACTACTATGTTTTCTTTCTAAACAGCTTTGCTTTCTTAGATGTCATAGGGCAGCAGTACCCAATCTTTTTGGCACCAGGGACCAATCGGTTTCCTGGAAGACAATTTTTCCACCTAGGCGACAGTGGAGGGATGGTTTTGGAATGAAACTGTTCCACTTCAGAGATCATCAATCATCAGGCATTCTCATAAGGAGCATGCAACCTGGATCCCTCACATACGCAGCTCATAATCGGGTCCGCACTTTTATGAGACTCTAATGCCACAGCTGATCCAACAGGAGGTAGAGCTCAGGCAGTAATGCTCACTCACCTCCTGCTGTGCATCCCATTTCCTAACAGGACACACACTGGTACAGGTCTGTGGCCCGAGAGTTGGGAGCCCCTCTCATAGGGTAGAATTATTCCATATACATAAAACTTTAAAGTGCACAGTTTATATAGCAATAGATACGGGAGAAATAATAACTTCCATTTCTAGAGCACCTTATGAGTACAAACTACTTTCACAGTCTTATTGTGAAAGATCACCTGGTGAAAAAAGTAAGAATGACATTATCCTCATTATTAAGAATCAGAAAAAGATATCACATGACCAACCTATCACCTGGTAAGAGATTATGTCACTAGAAGTCAAATTCAGTTTCTCTGATTGTAAACCTAGAGCTAAACTTCACTGTTGCTTAATATTGCTTACAAATCCTTATTTTTCAAGTATAAAATTCAATTAATTTCTAAAAATTCTAAAAAATATATAAGTGGGCATCATCAGTTTCAGTGTTGATCATTCTCCATTGATAAATTTTAATCTTATTTTGCATTTTACATACGGTGGTTTCTGTCCATAACTCTCATGAGATCTCTTTAGCTCTTTACATATTTGAAATTCAGTTTAATTATTCATTAAACATTAAGAAAGTATTTGAGAAAATAGGATCTGTCTTCATGGGCTGAAGGTGGAAGGAGGGAAAACATATAGCTCTTTCAGTGGATACTTGGAAGGAATACTAAAATAAATTTTTATAGTAATATAAAGTTCTGCACATAAGATGCAATACTGGGCAATAATGATCAAATTGATTTTTTTTGTTTATCCACCTAAGTTATTAGATAAAACCTACTTCAAGCCATTTTTCTGCTATAAGATTTTTTAAATAATTTGACATTAAAAGGACAATGGAAATCAGAATGTAACTGGTAATTCTTTTATATTGAGTGTCTTCCTTTCTATGCCTGGATCTAGGCAAATAATAGACTTCTAGCTTTCAATGGAACTTAAAGCTTATTTTTAATCAGCATGCTATTTCTCTAGGCTAATTTGATGATAGAAAATCTTGCTGAGGGAGAATTCAGATCAGAACACTGGGTTCCAAAACACAGCTCCTCCTTCCATACTGGCTTTGGCAGTTTAATAACCACAGCAGCAAAGTATAGTAAAAGAAAAATAAAGGCAGTAAAATAAAAGAGGCAACAATTGTTAATGAGGCAACAGTCTTTACCAGGCAGCTAGTTGAGTGCAGATAACTTTCCTGTTATTTAGGAGTCTTTGAGGACACTGCAATATAGTTGCTTCCTGTTAATAACTCTTCTGCCATCCATTGTTTAGGCATCATCCCATGTTAAATCACCGTGGTGTCATTCTCCTAGAGCAACACACTTGAGAGTTTTAAATAACCGTTTGACAGGAAGTTGTCAGAGGAAGAGCTTCTTTCAACCAGTTAAGCATTTGAGCATGAACAATGCTCTGTTTATAGTCAAAAACAGATAAAATAAGTGAATAATTATTGAACTTTTTAAAAATTAAATGATCTTTGTACTTAAAATTTGATTTACTAATGATGAAATCTCATTTATTTGGTGGAGGATTAAACTCAGTTATCATGAACCTAAATATGATTTAGCAAAATTTTATCAAGTACCTACTATATTCTCAACACTGTACAAGACACTGATAGGAATAAAAAGAAAATACAATATACAGATTACACTCCTACCTTTCTACAACTAACAGCCATATTGGGGAGCCACAGCATACAGATATGATAGATAGATAGATAAATAGATAAATAGATAGATAGATAGAGATATGACCTAGAGAATAATAAAAGAAATCTTACTAAATGACAGAATATCAATATGGAACTAAAGGGCATCATATTAAGTGAAATAAACCAGGAACAGAAAGTTCTCATTTATATATGGAAGCTAAAATAAGTTAATCTCACAGAATAAAAAGTAGAACAAAGGATTGTAAAGACTGGGAAGAGTGTTGGGGAAAGAGGGGAGGGGGAAATTTGCTAAAGGATACAAAATTACAGCTAGATAGGAGGAATAAGTTCTAGTGTTTTACAGCACTATAGGATGACTGTAGTTAATGATATATTAGTTTCAAATAGTTAGAAGCATACTGAGTGTTCCCAACACAAAAGAATGATAAATGTTTTAAGATGACGGATATGTTAATTACCCTGATCTGATCACTATACATGGTGTGTATAGAAACATCACTATGTACCCTATAAATATGTAAATTATTATGTGTTAGTTAAAAAACAACAATAAATATTTAATAAAGATGATATGGTTTGGTTGTGTTCCCACCCAAAATCTCATCTTGAATTGTAATCTCCATAATCCTTATAATCCCTGAGTGTCAAGGATGGGACCAGGTGGAAGTAATTGGAACATGGGGATGGTTTCCCCCATGCTGTTCTCTTTATAGAGAGTGAGTTCTTATGAGATCTGATGGTTTTATAAGTGTCTGGCATTTCCCCTGCTTGCTCTTGTCCTTCCTGCTGCCTTGTGAAGAAGGTGTCTTGCTACCCCTTTGCTTTCTGCCATGATTGTAAGTTTCCTGACGCCTCCTGAGCCATGCTGAACTATGAGTCCATTAAATCTCTTTCCTTTATAAATTACCTAATCTTGGGCAGTTCTTTATAGCAGTATGAAAATGGACTAATACAAAAGAGTTTAATTACTAAAGACTGATGAAAAAGAGCAATTTCAATAGGCACGGTAATTGCAGAAGGCTTTAGGAAGAGATAACACTAGAAAGAAAATAAGCAGAAGGGGAAAAAAAGACAGTCAATGACCAGAAAAAAATAAGAATCAAAGCAGAAGGCCAGGGGCTGAGTAAAGTATGACCATGTGGCAGAAAGGCAGGGGTGGTTGAAGCATGTTAGAAGATCAAGGAAATGTGATTTGATACCAAACTTAGAGGACCAGGTTATGAAGAGACTATTTTGGCTGCTATTTTGGAGGGGATTATAGGTATTGGGGCAAATACCATACATTCTCAAAGACTGCATTGACCCACTTGATGTATCTTAGAAAAAGTAGTCTGGTGACATTGTGCCTATGGCTGGTGAATCATGAGAAAGAGTAAGGCCAATTACGAAACTGTGGGATAGCCAAAAATTAGTACAAGGGGTCTAGACATATGGAATGGAGGACAAAATTAGCATAAATAAAGGATAATGCATTTCATTAATTGCATTTTAAAAACTTGATCTATTTCAATGACTAGAAAGTAAATATAGGCCAGGTGCAGTGGCGCACACCTGTAATCCCTGTAATTGGGAGGCTGAGGCAGGCAGGTCCCTTGAGCTCATGAGTCCGAGACCAGCCTGGGTAACATGGCACAACCCCGTATCTACAAAAAATACAAAAATTATGTGGGCCTGGTGGCGTACACCTATAGTCCCAGCTATTTGGGAGGCTGAGATGGGAGGATGGCTTGAGTCCCAGAGGTGGAGGTTGCAGTGAGCTGAGCTCATGCCAGTGCACTCCAGCCTGGGCAATAGAGCCAGACTATGTCTCAAAAAAAAAAAAAAAAAAAAGGGAGGAAAAAAAAAAGAAAATGAAAAAGAAAGTAAATATAATTTTTAGAAGTGGAAATAACTGATTAAAATAGGCTCTTAGTCTGAAGACTTCCTGTCATGTAATCATTTAAGAGGTGTATTGCTTTAGGAAAGCCTTGCACTAATAATCTAATATGAAATTAGGTTGGAAATAATGGATGACATCAGAGATATTAACAAAGGGACATATGTTTTTTGATGTGACCAACCTGGGCAGTTAGCCTAGTCTAGATATGTGCCATAAACAAATTGCTGTCTGGGATGTTAGCTAGCCTAAGACTACTAGATGGTTTATTGTTTGCTTGCTGCAGACATGTACATAAGTGTGTGTTTCACTTATTTTTAGCACAAAAACAATGCATATGTATTACAGAAAATTTAGCAAAGCTTAAAAAGAAAAAAGAAATGAGAAATTCTATAATCCCATCACCTACATAAAATATTACTAATATTTTGAAGTGTTTTATTATCATAGATACTCTATGTGTATATTTAGTTGTCGTAAGATGCATTCCAAAGAGGAATCTCTTCTGCCATTTCTCCTTTTCCAAGCTCATCTTTAACTCTTGTTTTCTCTTACATTTTAAAATATCCTTTTTCTAATACATTATAACTTATAAAAATATAATATTTCTCCTAGTACCAAAATTCAGAAACACAGAGAATTCTCTTCTTTCTGTAAAATTCAAGATAATTTTATATATGCTGCCAATAACCACCCTGACTAACCAGGGGGGTGTCTAATTTTCCGAGGCTAGGAAAGTAAATGCTATTAGAGATGGCATCACTGCAATGGGCTATCAAAGACAGTGATCATCTGCCAAAAACATTTTTAGGAGATACATGCAGCATCTCTAAAGTGACAATGAGTACACTCATAAAAATGTAGAACTCTCCAACAATGAATGTAGCTATAATGGTGAAGAGCATGGATTTCCAAATTGGATAGCCCCACGATTGAATTCTGGCTCCACCTCCTTTACTAGCTGTGTTATGACCTTGGGAATATTGCTTAACTTCTGTAAAGATCAGTTTTCTTTTCTGTAAATTGTGAATACAAATCTGCATCCATGAGTTTATTCTGATGAGCAAATCAGATAACATCCTTCAATTATGTACTGTTGATGAAATATAATTGTTAAAACAATAAAGCAACTGGGGTTCAGAGAAAATAAGAGACTTGTTCAAGCTCACATGATATAACAGTGGCAAAAATGAGACTGGAATCTAGGCCTGATTCTCAGTCTAATGCTCTTCTCACTTTAGCAAGAAGCCATCCCCCATCCAATAGAGTGAATGTATGAGTAAAGATCCAGAAAACCTCTTTATAACCTTCCTCCAAACCAGCAAATTGTGACCCTCTAAATCCCAACCAGCACCTCTCTCCACAATGTATTTTCAACTATTAGAAACAAAAGTGTCTCAGAGATAAGACAAATCTGATCAGGAAGGGTCAAAGCCACTTAGTATGACTAATTTGGACTTGAACCTTTCAGCTACTGCAGTATCCAGAAATAATTTATTATCCTGACATTCCGTAAAAGAAGTAAGTACAAAACAAATATTCATACTGGCATTTTAAAATATGTCAGCAGAGAGGATCAAAGAGTCTCCATTCTTTATTTTATATCAAGATGAACCTATTTGGTACCTGTCATGGAGTGAAGCTTATCTAGACGCGACAGGAAGCAAAGGTTATCTTTAACACAATGGAAAAGGGCAAATGAATGTTAACATTTAATTAAAGCCACAGGATGAGAATGCCAAAGTGCAGGTCAGTGGTAGAAAGAATGTGTGTTAGTGCCTTACAGAGGCAGGCTGGCTGAGCACAGAGGCAGAACCTGAATGCAGACGGTTGGATTAGCAGCTCTCTCGATGTCACGGATGTTATAGTTGTTTCTGTTCAGGTGATAGCACAAAGAGGCCATTTGTACAGTGATTAACCATAGGGCTTTGAAGCCCAATCTAGCGGGATTTGAGAAGCTGCCCTCAGAGTGGTTAGGAGCATGGACTGGGAGACAGACCGCCTGGCTTCAAACACCAGCTGTGTACCACTTATTAACCGTGTGACCTCAGGCAAGTTGCTGAGTCTCTGTTCCTTAATTTCTTCAACTATAAAATGGAGATAAGACTGCATCTACTCATAGACTAGTTAGAGAGATATAACAAAGGAGTTAGTATTTGTAAAGCACGTGGTAAGTTTTAAGTATTTGTTAAATATAGTCCTGAGGCGTAGACCCAATGCATACAAGCTACATTCTTAGTAGAAGTTATTCAGCCTTTCTAAGACTTAGGCTCCTCATCTGGAGAACGGGTCTAGTCACAGTGCCTGGCTTACACAGTTGTGAAAGATAAATGGGATCATGTATGCATGGCATTTGGCATACACCGAAGAATTATCATCTTGGCTTTTATCTCACCAACTAGACCAGACACCTCCTGAAGCGTCTGTCATGTTATACCTTGGGATCATGACAGAACTTTCTATATTAATTTTTGTAAAAGAGGAAAAAAGATATAAAGATGCAGGCAAAGTCCTATATATACACGTCAACACAGACATATTCATGCCCAAACTTAGAACGTGCTCTCAGAAAAGAATTAAATGGATGTTTGCTAAGAAATATAGGACATTTGTGGAATTACACTCAGAAAATTGTAGAACAATGAGGTTCGACCCAGTATTTACTCCACAGTCATATTCTTATTCCTCCGTGCATTCTTGATGAACCAGCTTTTCGTTGAAACTTCCAGAAATTCACAGTTAAGTCTGCCACAGAGCAAATATATTCCTTCTTTTCTTACCTCCCAGTGGAACTTTTAAAAATAACTCTCATTGGTAGCAATTTTGAAAGTCCCACTTATTGTAGTTATTCTTGAGCTTCTCTCCATTAATGAATGCTAAATCCCTTGATATAAAGGCTCCCAAACATACTAATTTTTATATCTCCCAACTATATCGGGAACATTTCTACATCCTTACTAGTAGATGCTCAGTAAATGTTTGTTTAACACATGAATTAAATGAGGAGGGATCCTGTATGTTTCCCTTTCTAAAAAAGCTGCCCATTTCAAGTGAAACATCTATTTCCAATGTTTCCTTCTGCTTATATATACTTTATCATATTTAAAACCTTGAAATCTAAAGAGATCAGTTTTCATTTCCTGACTCAAAGGTTGAATTTAAATTATTTTTGAATACTTGAAATTTTAATTTCATGGATTATTAGACCTCTAAGGAAAGTCAAAGTTATCTAGTCATTCTAAATATTAGGAATCTAAAACCAATCATTGGCAGAGCCTGGATTTAAGGCTGGGTCATCTAAACGTTAATCCTACCGTATTTCCACTTCACCATTCTGCAAGCACTTTACAATTTACAGAGCCCCTTTGACCTACAAAAAACTATAGCTTTTTGATCTTTAAATCTATGCTGTATAAAGGACAAACATTATGCCCTTATATTTCAGAGAAACAAACTAAGTCTCAAGGAAGTCCAGGGACTCCCAATATTCTATAGCTGGGAAATAGTAAAGCTAGGAGTGAACCCAGGTCATCAGATTCAATCCTTTCCCCTTTCATTGCACTGAACTAAGCACATGCATTAAAGAGAGAGAACTCTTAAAAAAAAAATAAGAAGAGTGGAGGAAATACAAAGTAGAAGTATATACAAAGTGAGTAGAGGCAGCGGCCAAAAGGGATTCCTGCCTACTAGCCCTCATCAAGTACCCACTGGGGCACATTCCAGGATTAGAACAACCATGGCTTACAATGGAAACCAACCCAGCGATGAGCATAACGCAAGTTTCATTCTCATTTCATCTACAACACTAGTAGGTGTTTTCCTCTACCTGGAGCCATTCTGGGACGGAGAAGGGGAAAAAGAGAAGCAGCCCTTCCCGGGAGTTGAACTTTAGATAATTTTTATTACCAAAACAGAAAACTGAGATGTATTTAATCAGCAAATGTAAGTGAGTCCACCACCTCTGACTTCCCTCTAACCTCATATCACTTGTATCATTCAAGTTTATGAAAATTCTTTAAGACATTCATAAGACATAGATAGGAAGTTGCATCATGGGCATAGTATCTGATATAAGGTTCTTAGAAGGATGTGTGATTACTTGCCTTGCATCCCTGCAGAAGCAGTGCCTGCTCCCCACAGAGTGAGAGCCAGCAGGGGCAAGAACAGGGCAATTCCTTGCCTTTCAGAGGCAGAGCTCTAGTGGTAACATGCAGGTTCAGCAAGCTAGAGATGTGTGTCTACCCAGTCAGAAAATAAATCACAACATTCTTAATGAGGCATTGCAACCTGGCTGTTCTCAGTTGGAATCAAAGTAGAATAAGCTGAGGTTGCCTTGTAGATTACGAATAATTAGCAACTCCAAGGAAAAATCATTTTAAAAACTATGATTTTGGCTCTTTGATTCCTGTAATGATCTCATTTGTTGCAATGCCCCTTTTTTCTGCCAATCATCCAGTCAATACACACCTCTTGAAGATCCATGGGCACTGTGACTTTGAGCAGTTCACTCTGAGTGTCTTCCTGCTGTGCAGTTCCCCACAGGGCCAAGGTGAGACCTGCCTGTCCAGAGCCCACACACAGCCTTCTATTCCACATTGCAGGTACTTGGGATCCCAGAATCTGTTATGCAAGTGGCACAAGCCAATTTTTCAGAACCTGCATGAGTCATTTTCCTGAGTCCAACTCTGAATGGTGAATTGCACAAAAGTGTGCATGGTTACAGCTCAGGAGAGTAGCCAAGTATTCGTTATTTGGGGAGGATGTGAACTGAGCTTGGACTTGTGGCCTGGGGTGGGCATAGATATGTATGCAAGGATCTTTACAGTGCAGGACTGAGCTAGAGGTGACAATGGAGGAGAGCAGGCTGTGGGCCAAGAGCCTCTGTATATATTCCTATTATGGCCAACTAATGTGAGGAGTGGGCCTAGTAGCCCTTGTAGATTCTGTCTCTTTGTTTTCTATTGAGTGACACAGCCAGCAGGATACCTACCCTGCCCATTATGGGATTTATAACTAGAGGTATAGAGATCCATTGAGCATAAAGGAATAAGATAGAAGCCATATAAACAAGTGGAAAGAACATGGTTAATCGTTAGACTGAGACGGATCTGAGCACCAGACCCTGAATTGTCACTGCTCTGGGACCTTGTCCAAATTGCTTAAAAAGAATCAGGTATCTTTTCCTTCTTTTTCTACTTTTATTTTGGATTCTGGGGGTAGATGTGCAAGTTTGTTACAAAGGTATATTGCATGGTGATGAGGTTTGGAGTACAATTGAACCTGTTACCCAAGAAGTGAGCATTGTACCCAAGAGGTAGCTTTTCAACTCCCATCCTGCTCCATACCTCTCTCCTCTTGTATTCCTCAGTGCCTATTGTTTCCATCTTTATGTCCAAGTGTACCCAGTGTCCAACTTCCACTAATAGATGAGAACATGTGATATTTGGTTTTCTGTTTCTGCATTAGTTCACTTAGAATAATAGCCTCCAGCTGCATCCATGTTGCTGCAAAGGACAAGATTTTGCTCTTTTGTATGGCTGCATAGTATTCCATGGTGTATATATCCCACATTTTCTTTATCCAGTCCAACATTACAGACAGCTACGATGGACATTGGGGTGCATGTGTCTTTTTGATAGAATTATTTATTTTCCTTTGGGTATATATCCAGTAATGGGACTGTTGGGTCAAATGGTAATTCAACTCTTCGTTCTTTGAGAAATCTCCAACTGCTCTCCACAGGGGCTGAACTAATTCACATTCCCACCAATAGTGCATAAGCATTCTCTTTTCTCCAAATCATGTTTCTAAAATGAAGTTTAAATTTTTACCTACCTTATAAAATTATGATGGGTGATGGGATATAGTTATGAATAGCATGTACAAGGATACTTCACACACATTAGGTATTTTATAAAGGTAGTTATTTATTGTGTGAAGGATAATGAGGAAATAGATCTTACAACTTAGAAAATACCTGTGATGGGCCGGGTGTGGTGGCTCACGCCTATAATCCCAGCATTTTGGGAGGCCAAGGTGGGCGGATTATGAGGTCAGGAGGTCGAAACCTTCCTGGCTAACATGGTGAAACCCTGTCTCTACTAAAAACACAAAAAATTAGCCAGGCATGGTGGCGGGCACCTGTAGTCCCAGCTACTTGGGAGGCTGAGGCAGGAGAATGGCGTGAACCTGGGAGGCGGAGCTTGCAGAGCCGAGATTGCGCCACTGCACTCCAGCCTGAGCAACAGAGAGCGAGAGTCCGTCTCAAAAACAAAATAAAAATAAATGGGCGGTAGATGATCACAATTCATAGTATCCTGCAATGGTATGATTAATGAAAATGTGTGAGCACTTAGGAGTTCTACAACACCACTTCTGAATTCTTCTCTGACATTTAATCATATTTTCAGTCCTTTCTTTCTGTATCCTTCTCTTTCATTATATTTCACCTCCTGTTCTTTTAACTTGAAAGTTCTCAAAGCATGTCAACCTCTTGATTGTAGCAATAAATAGATTTGAGTTAGCTTTATGCCACACTAGTGCCTCAGTTTAAAGCATATTGGGCTATAACAGATACTACTAAAACAGAAAGCTTCATGAAGCTCATTGATACATAGGCATCTGCAATCTCATCTGAATCCTCCACATGCCTTCTTTATTGGAATGGTAAGTTACATAAGAAAAGCTTATAGGGAGAAAAGTGTGGATGAAAGCCCATTTTTTTGAATAAAATAGATCTGGCCTATTGGATCTCAAACTCTTATTCACTGGGTGACCTTGGACAAGTCACTTAAGTACTCTTTGACTCAGTTTCTTCTTTTGCAAAGTAGGGACTGTGGAGGAAGTGGCATCTCTTGCCTATATCAGAAGTAGAAATCAGCATTTCTGCCTATTTGATTCTAATATTGGAGTCACTGAGGAAAACACAACACAATCAGGCACTGGATGGAACGATGCTTTTTTTAAAAAAAAAATTTTTATTTTTTTTATTTCAGTAGCTTTAGGGGTACAAGTGGTTTTTTGTTACATGCATGAATTGTATTGTGGTGAAGTCTGAAATTTTAATGTACGCATCACCAGAGTAGCCTACCTCGTACCCAACAGATAATTTTTCTTTCCTTAACCACCCTCACCCTCCCTCTCTTCTTTGAGTCTCCCATTTCCATTATACCACTCTGTATGCCTTTTCATACCCGTAGTTTAGCTCCCACTTAGTGAGAACAGGCAATATTGGTTTTCCATTCCTGAGTTATTTCACTTAGGATTATAGCCTCCAGTTCCATCCAAGTTGTTGCAAAAGACATTATTTTATTCTTTTTTATGGCTGTGTAGTATCCCATGGTAGATGTATGTAATGTATATATATACACACATATATGTATGTGTATATATACACACACACACACACATCACATTTTCTTTATCCACTCATCAGTTGATTCCTTATCTTTGCAATTGTGAATTGTGTTGTGATAAAAATATGCATGCAGGTGTCTTTTTTTAATACTTTAAATTCTAGGGTACATGTGCACAATGTGCAGGTTTGTTACATATGTATACATGTGCCGTGTTGGTGTGCTGCACCCATTAACTTGTCATTTACATTAGGTATATCTCCTAATGCTATCCCTCCCCCCTTCCCCCACCCCACAACAGGCCCCAGTGTGTGATGTTCCCCTTCCTGTGTCCAAGTGTTCTCATTGTTCAATTCCCACCTATGAGTGAGAACATGCGGTGTTTGGTTTTTTGTTCTTGCGATAGTTTGCTGAGAATGATGGTTTCCAGCTTCATCCATGTCCCTGCAAAGGACATGAACTCCTCCTTTTTCATGGCTGCATAGTATTCCATGGTGTATATGTGCCACATTTTCTTAATCCAGTCTATCATTGATGGACATTTGGGTTGGTTCCAAGTCTTTGCTATTGTGAGTAGTGCTGCAATAAACATATGTGTGCATGTATCTTTATAGCAGCATGATTTATATTAGACTTAAAACCATAAAAACTCTAGAAGAAAACCTAGGCAATACCATTCAAGACATAGGCATTAGCAAGGACTTCATGACTAAAACACCAAAAGCAATGGCAACAAAAGCCAAAATTGACAAATGGGATCTAATTAAACTAAAGAGCTTCTGCACAGCAAAAGAAACTACCATCAGAATGAAAAGGCAACCTACAGAATGGGAGAAAATTTTCACAATCTACCTATCTGACAAAGGGCTAATATCCAGAATCTACAAAGAACTTAAACAAATTTACAAGAAAAAATCAAACAACCCCATCAAAAAGTGGGGAAAGGATATGAACAGATAGTTCTCAAGACATTTATGCAGCCAACAGACACATGAAAAAATGCTCATCATCACTGGCCATCAGAGAAATGCAAATCAAAACCACAATGAGATACCATCTCACACTAGTTAGAATGGCAATCATTAAAAAGTCAGGAAACAACAGATGCTGGAGAGGATGTGGAGAAATAGGAATACTTTTACACTGTCAGTGGGACTGTAAATTAGTTCATCCATTGTGGAAGTCAGTGTGGCGATTCCTCAAGGATCTCGAATCTGAAATACCATTTGACCCAGCCATCCCATTACTGGGTATATACCCAAAGGAACGATGCTTTTTACTCCTCACATAGAGAAAGGACAGCGCCAGATCAGTGTCAGTACTTTACTCCTCACATAGAGAAAGGACAGTGCCAGATCAGTGTCAGTACTTTACTCCTCACACAGAGAAAGGACAGCGCCAGATCAGTGTCAGTACTTTACTCCTCACATAGAGAAAGGACAGCGCCAGGTCAGTGTCAGTACTGCATGTCAGTCCCCCAAAGCCAGAAGGTCCCTCCTGGAGGCTGATGCAGAACAATTGGCCTATAGGTGCCCTTTCTGTGCTGCAGCAGAAGCACCTCATCCCTTCCTGGAAGAGGACAGATATAACAGTGGGGTTGACCAGGTGCCACATGATGCACAGGCTCCAGCAGAACAAAACAGGGAAAGTTATTCCACACAAGGTGGTAAGTCCAGCACAGGTCATGAGGACTCCGTCTCTTGGTAAGGAAGTGTTCCAGACCCAAGGCCTACTTTTACAGATAAGCAAGAGGTCTAAAGACTTGCATACAGGAGACTGCCTTCCTCTGGGGCACAATACAGTGCCTATCTCATAGATGTGCTGTGAGGAATAAATGGGAGAAGACAAAAAGTCTATAAAGTGCTAAACATCATGTCTAACACAGTGAGACAGCACTCAATGGTCACCCCAAATAAACGAACATTTTCATATCACCCTGATCATTTTCCAAATTCGCCTTTACCCTCCCAATTAAATTATGTCTCTGTGTTCTCATTATCAATTGTAAACAGAGGGAGCACTAATGCTAGCAGTGGCTCTAGAGGTTAAAACTCTCAGGGGTAAAATTTTTTTCTAACAGTGTTAATTATTTGAAGGAGGGCTCCATGGAGAGTTTAGAAAACATGTCCTCCTGGACTAATTGTTAGAAGCGAGAATAATGTTATTGTACATTTTTACTCTTGGAATGACAAGTGTCTGCAACATGCAGTAATTTGGATTTCAGGTCCTTACCTGAATTTTCTGAAAATTACTCATATGTACAGCGTATGTGTATTTGGCTAGAGTGGTCTCTACAGAAGCCCATATATCCTTGTTAACACTTCTTTTTAAAATGTGTCTCAAGAATATTGTTGCCCCTCAAATGAAGTTGTTAAATAAGTGATTTCTCATTCTAAGATTTTGGCAATATATTTAGGTTTTATTTACTTATTACTGAAACTCAAGCATACTTGTGCCCTTGGGATGATAGTTCTAACTGAATCCAAAGTTAAGCTATTCCTAGAACTGTAAATAATAACTTAAAATGCTCAGAAAAACATAGATTATTTATTATGAGTATTTTTCTTATTGTTTCTAACTGGTAGGATAGTCACAGTTTAATACATATTCACAGAATCAAGCATTAATTAAGCATTTAATATGTACCAGGAATTTGGATTGGAGCTCTGCTGAAACTTTCTCTTTCTTTCTGTGACTACTGATTAATATATATTTGCAATAAATACAGCTGATTTGCTGTATTTATGGAAACTAAACTAGTATCAGAACTAGAATCAATGTATTCTTTACTAACTCTGAAATCTTGGTCTGGTTGTAAGTCCTCTAAATTTCAATATTGAAAAAAATCTGTAAAAATAGAGAAAAGTTCTATCCCAAATGGTTGTGACATTTAAAAGAGCTATTGGAAGCAATCCAACGTGCTGTATTGAAGACAAAATAAATCTTACATGATGAAGGCATGGATATAGCTTGGCAAAAAGTTATGCATTCAAAGGTCACTACTGATGTCTACTAAAGTTAAACATAAGTACATACTCTGAGCTAGCAATTCCACTCCTAGTTATATACCCAAAAGACAATAGTGCATATATCTATCAAAAGATATGTGCAAGAATGTTCGCAATAGTTAATATTCACAATAACCAAATATTAGAAACAACCCAGACACCCACTGCAATAGAATGGATAAATTGTGATATATTCATATAATTGAATATTACACGGCTTTAAAAAATACATCTCTGTTAGATCTTGGATAAATCTCACAAATACAATGCCAAAAAAGCACAAAAAGCTATATTGTTTACGATTCCGTTTACATTAAGTTCAAAATTTGGTGATATATCAGCATAATATTTACCCATAGAAGGTGCAGAGATTGAGTGGGAAGAAGGATGAGGGAGACAGATGATCAGTTGATAATGTCTGTATCTTAAAATGATTGGTGGTTACAACTGTGTGTGTGTGCATGTACAAATGCATCAGAGTGTACACTTAAGTTTTATGTGCTGTATTTTCTACCTCAATGTTAAATTGAATAAAGAGACAAGACTACACCTATTTTCCCTGAACAATGAGCATTATATGAAATTTGAATCTACATCTTTGCCTTGCATAGGTATTTGAGTACAGAAAGGGCCTAGGGTAAAGTGAAAATATAATTTCCTTCTTCAAATATTGTTAAGAATTTATTGATGGCAATATCAGAACAGCAAACCAAGTGTCAGAACATTCTAGGCACGGAGCTCTGTGTGTTATACAGGTTGTACACCCATGAAGCCAGTCTTGCACAGATAAATTTGAAGATATCCTCGAAAGTAAGAAAGTCTTGCTAAGATGAGGCATCTGCATGGTGTAAAGTAAATGATAAAAAACCCTGGTTCTTCCTGGGGTGGTATCATTTTGTGTTAAAGAGGTTGTGTCCTATCAAGTTGAATGACTAAGGTATATTTCCACTCCATCAAAAAGGCAAAAGGGTAAATACTTACTATGAGAAAATATGCCAAAGCTGATTAGATAGAATGACTTAATTAAGGAGGGACAAGTTTGAATCAGCACTATGAACAGAAAACATGTGTTCTATTAAAATGAAACATGCCATGATCGCCATCCCAGGAAGGAAACATTGAAATCGTTAAGTGATAATAAGCTAGAATGCTAAAATAGCTTGTGGACTAATGATAACTTTTGCTTCACTAATTGAAGATTCTTAATACTGTATACTACTTTAATCATTAAAATACTCTAAAATTATTTAAGAAGTCCATGCCTCCAGAGCAAAGTTTTTGTTGTAAGAAATGAGCAGGAAGAGATCAAGAGAACAAAATATGAAAAACAAAAAGAGAAGCCGGGAAACTTGAGTTGCCCAAATCTGGTCGCTGACTGCTTCCTTGCAGGAATGATGCTTACTCGACAAAAAGGAAAAGCCAGCCAGCTGGGTGTTGCTGGGTTACTCATGTAACCCTCATGAGTAGCCTCAGGGTTCAGCAAAGAGGAGAATTGAGAGTCTACTTGGGCGGAAAGAAGTTGCAACATTCTTAATGAGCCATTGCAACCAGGCGTTCTAGTTGGAATCAAAGTGAAGGCAATTTTCTTGTAGATGGTGAATAACTATCACCCTCAAGGCAAAAAAGCGAAATAAAATTAAATAACAAAATAAAAATATAACTTTGTTATTGGTTCCTTTCTTTGATTTCTTGAATGGCACTGAATGTTTCCATTTTTATCAATGCCTCTGTTTTCTACCACACGTCCAATCAATAAGAGCCTTTTGAAGATCCAATGGCATAAAACACACATGCAGTTAAAATTAATGCACAGTGCATCTGAGCTACCTGGGCTCACAAATGAACATCAGTGCTGAGACATTTTGTAAAATTTTTCCTAACTCCTTAATAGATGACTATATTGTTGCTAAGTCTTTTATTCGGCAAACCTAGGTCACATGAACTTTCCAAAACTTTAGAAGCCTGCTGACATAAATGAGACTTTATCTGTATTAATATTTGAGTGCACATATATTCCCAATTGAATTGCATTGGCAGTCATCTCCTTCAGTTATCTGTGGGTGTCCTAAGGGGCATTTCATAAGTGCTCACCTGCACTGCTGCCCTGGCCTCCTGGGTGATGCCCACAGCTCCTGAAGTGACTGGCATCTGTACCTTGTCAGTGACCTTGAGAGAGAGAACATTTGCGGCAATGAAGATTTCCTGGACAAGTGCTAAGGAGTAGGGTCATATGACTCCCAGGAGAATATAGAGGAGAAATGACTTCATTAGGGAGGAAGAGAAGTTTGCCTTTGAGAAGCCACACTTGAGCTGAGATCTAACCCATGGGTCGGGATTCACAGGACATCATTAGAATAGTAGGAGTAAAACCCTTTGGTGAGAGGGAACTTAGTGAAAGCAGAGGACGTGTGTTAAAAGAAAAAAATGGCTGCTCTAACAAATAAACCTTGAAATAACAGTGCCTTAACATGACAGCTGTTTATTCCTTGTTTCTGTAGGCCAAAATTGCAGCAGGGGTCGCTGTGTCATGCTATCATTCAGGAACCTGGGCTGACTGATGTTCCACCATCTTTAATGCATGAGTTCCAGTGCCAGTTTGTGCATTGATAATCAAGCTGCAGAGAAGGGAAGGCAAAGCGCATGGGGGTAGTGTGGGATGGTCTCACGAGCTAGATTTGGAAAAAGACTATGCCACTTACACTTATGTTCCAATTGCCCTATCTCAGGAACATGGCCACAAGGTATGACCACACCTATGGACAAATAATAATTTAAGAAAATAATTCGAAGTTTGGAGACCTTATATAGATTTTCACTGAGACCATTAGGACCCGAGATTGTTTATTACTTGTGGCTGAATTAAGATAGAGGTTGATTCCTTTACTCATTTATTTATTCTTTCATCCATTATTTTTCACACATTCATCAAGTACCTGTATTAAGTGATGGCCAATCGTCAATAAACCTCATTTTTATGCAGAGACTAGTAGGGTGTATGGAAGTGGCAGGAGTCATAGGTTATAAACAAAAATGTGAGAGGACCCACAGGCAAACATTTTTCATTGAACATTTTGGATAATCAATTGAGGAGAAAGCCATAATTGCCCATTGCTGCTTAAATTAAATTCTTATCAATAGTAAACAGAGAGAATTATGGGAAAAAAACATTTAAAGTAAGGAAGACTGTTTTTCTTGAAAAACAAGAAAACAAAACCCACTTCATAAAGTAACATTTGTAAAAGTGTCTTTAGTGCCATTCTATTGTTCATAATCTTTGAAATTTCTCTGTGCTTCCACGTGTTCTAGGCATAGCCATTCAAATTGCCGTGTATAAAACCTCCCCCTTTACACAATGAAAAGCTTAAAAGATTGACTTGCTTTGCTAATTGACTAGATGGATGTTAAGAAACATGTAATACTTTGCCATTCCCTTCCTGTAGTTTAAAAATAAATTTTAGGCCAGGCGCTGTGGCTCACACCTGTAATCCCAGCACTTTGGGAGGCCGCAGTGGGTGGATCACGAGGTCAGGAGATCGAGACCATCCTGGCTAACATGGTGAAACCCCGTCTCTACTAAAAATACAAAAAATTAGCTGGGCGTGGTGGCTGGTGCCTGTAGTCCCGGCTACTCGGGAGGCTGAGGCAGGAGAATGGCGTGAACCCAGGAGGCGGAGCTTGCAGTGAGCCGAGATTGTGCCACTGCACTCCAGCCTGGGCAAGAGTGAGACTCCGTCTCAAAAAAAAAAAAAAAAAAAAAAAAAAAATTAAAATTGCAATAAGTGATTCATACTGAATGACTGCTACAGGGAGATTTGCATACCCAGAAATTACCCATCATGAGAGAAATGTGAGTTTCTCCATATTCTTGACTCTTTGGAGTCAGGTGCTGATAAAATATTTTTTCTCAGCGTGAGCAGGACCCTATTTAAACACTGTGCCAACTAGCAAGTAAATCCATTAGTATATTTTACATCTACATTTAAAGAATTGCTCTGCAAGCTTTACTTTTTCTCCTGAGCTCAGCTGTGACACAAAGAAAGCTTTAAAAAGAGTGTAAGTAATTAAAGCAACACACAATTAACTAATTGATCCTAAAAAATAGCTTGTCCAACATCAGCAGAATAATTGCAGCCATTTTGTAGGGCCTCCTAGGCTGTGATCATTTATGAGTCTTCATTATTACTCTTCTAAAACAAACAACCAGACTTTTTTTTTTTTTTTTTTTTTTTTTTTAGCCAGGGTCTTGCTCTGTCTCCCAGGCTGGAGTGCAGTGGTGCAATCACTGCTCACAACATCCTCATCCTCCTGTCTCAAGCTGTCCTCCTGCCTCAGCCTCCTGAGTAGCTGGAACGACAGGCATGTGCCACCACACCCAGCTAATTATTATTATTATTATTATTATTATTATTATTTGTAGAGATGGGGCGGCAGGGCTGGGGGGTGGTGTGTGGGTCTTGTTATGTTACCCAAGTTGGTCTCAAACCCCTGGGTTCAAGCAATCCTCCAGCCTCAGCCTCCCAAAGTGCTGGGATTACAGGCATGAGTGGCCAAGGCCAGCCATTATTTTTCTTTTTAAATAAAGAATTTTTTTTATTTCTTTTCATTTAAATGAATAAAATAATACATGTGACCCTTTTCAGTGCTTATAATGAATCACTTAGATGCTGTAATACTGAAAGTAACCTCTAGGGAAAATTTTGTTATGGAACTTATGTTTTCAAAGATATGAGGATAAAGCCTAATCTGGTTAGTATCCTGCCTGACATTATATGGCTAAGTAAGAAAACTGAGAAAACTGGAGAGTGATTGAAAATGAAACCTGTCCTTAATAAATTGAGAGTAATTAGGCTCTGTTAATTTTTCTCTTTTGATATTATAATTTTAAGTCAACATTAAAGACCATAAAGCATGTAAGATTTTGTGCACTTACGTCGTGCTCACAAATTACTATCAATTTCAACTTTAAAAAAATGCAGTTTATCTTAGAATGTTTCTAAACCAGGATATCATTTATAATTAATCTATACCTTAAATGGAGTGTTTTCCTCAAGAGGGTAAAAGAATTGAGACTCAACTGATAATGTGCCCTAAAATTGATGGCATCCTAGAATTAAAGCAATAGAGTAACTTGATGAAGCCATTTAACCATAAGAAAATGCTGACATTACCTGCTGGTGGAATACATGACAGTTAAATTCCTCTCCTGAACTGTTATAAATTTTCCCTCTGAATATAATTGAATGTCTGCTTGTAAGTGTCTCAAACAAGTTATACTTCTAGAGGAAAGGATTCAAAATCAATTCATGTTAAGTATAATATAAAACAATATGAAATGGATGAATATTAGGGAGAGCTATGAATCAAGATCTCTACTGGAAGCATAAAGACAGATTGATCATGGTTGAGGTCATGTTATTGTGGTAAGAAAAATAATCAAAATACTAACACAAACAAGAATCTCTGCCATTCATTGTGTGTCAACTATGTGCCAAACCATTGGCTGTCTCCTTTACATGTATCTGAATAGTCAGCAAGGAGGGAATGATGAAACTGACAAATAAAGAATAAAAGCCATACTATTTGGAATAACTCAGCCTTTCTTAAATTGGTTTCATACATCATTTAAAAGACTAAACTGATCCCAGATAAAATTTGTCTTATCTGTAAGAGATTGTTCATCTGCCAAGGGTGGCACAGCTGTGATTCATGATTAGGTGCACCGACCATGGTTAATGTGGACCTCAGCTCCTCATTGCCTTGCTAACTAGCATTCTGTTGCTCATGTAACCACCATCTTTCAGCACTAGGGCGCATCGTCCTGACATACTCAGAAAGGGCTCTGATGATTATACAGCACCCTCCGGCAGGGCTTGGTGTGCGGTTTTGTTGTAGCATAAAAAGGTTTGGGAAACCAATGCCTATCTTCCATCATTAAACTATAGGCAATTGATCATTTATGAATACTTTCCAGCCTTCGTATGTGGCAGAATCAATATTCCAGTCTCATATTTCTTTAAAATAGAATGTCCACCCTATCACGCATTTTAACATTCCAATAAACACGATTTCTTCTCCCTTTGCTATCAAATACACAAGGTTCTTTGCTGAAAAGGTGACTCAGAATGCTGGATAAGTAATGTGTTGTTTTGTGCATGCTATCAAATTCTACCTTTGTTGAGAATATCTCTGTGCTTACTGCAAACAATTCTCTTTTGGACCCTGTTGCTTCTTACTGTAATAAATGACAAATTGAATGCAAAGAGGGTTTGCTTGGAAAAAATAATGCTAGCAGATTAAATTTCAGTGTAATGCTATTATTTTCAAAAGCCACAATTCTCTCATCTACCAAGATTTGCCTTTCTTTGCCTATCCAGGGAAGGATTACTGCTGACAAATTGTAACTCCTTTTCAAAATATTTACTTTTTTCTTTCAAGGTTTCCTTATGAAACCTTTGAAACTCAGAAATAAAAGCTGGGAGCAGAGTGTCAGAGCAGCTGCGCCATCTAAATGTAATTACACATTAATTTGCATGAGACTTGAGAGGTGGAAGAATATGTAAATAGATTTTATGGCTACTGGCCATTAGAGTTTCTTTCTTCTTGTATTTTTTAATTCCTTTTCTAAGGGATGGCAAATAAAGTACAACATCCCTAGACTTACCTTTAAAGCCGTTGGAGTTTAGAATGTTGGTTGATAACTGTTTGCTAACCTTTCTAGTTTGGTTTTTGGGTTTCATTCATCTTTCCTGGTTTATCACTGAATCTCCAGCACCTGATTCCATGTCTGGTACATAGGAGTTGCCCTCCCACCCTCAGTGCCCCCCCCCCCACCCACTCGCAAAAAGAAACAATGAAAGGTTGCACTTAGTTCAAAATGGTAAGGGAGGTGTGGCACACACAGCATTCTTGTTGGGCGGTCCTCTCCTCCATACTTGAAATCATATTAACCAATACTGCTGAACCAAATACTAATGAACCAATACTAATGAATACTAACCAATACCAACGAACCAATACTAATGAATACTAACCAATACTAACGAACCAAAACATTAGGCTTCATGTTTCCCAGAGTTACTTAAAAGATACTGCAGTGGTCTGTAATCAGAACTCCAAGATTGTTTAGTAGGTTATACTTAGCAAAGGAAGCAACAACAATATTACCAACTAAAAGATGACTCAAGAGACCCCAAAGAATTGCGGTTTGGGAACATGCAAAATTAGTATTCAGGAGTGGGAAATGGCCACGGCCATGAACACTCCCACAGAAATTTTGAAATCTTTGGGTCTCTAGTCTCATATTTCTGAAAAAATCCTGTTTCTTCACAAAGATTACATTAGTTTTGTTTTTCTTCAATAGTTATCTACTGTATAAGGGATGGACTTAAACTACAAAGTTGTAGACATCCAGGTGCATCAATGGTTTGATGATGAACATGTTTTGAATCCTCATTAGAAAAGCTGAAGGCATAACATAAAATGCAAATTTTAGAAATAAAGGGGAAAGTGAAATCCCTGAATGTTAATGTTTTACTAGACCTTTGGTATTTGAAAAATGATTTTATAAATCTGAGTAATTACTAAAATGTCATTTCTGTGGTCGTAATTTTTCACTCTCAAGTGGCAAAACCTTTTAACTGAGGAGAATAGAAAAGTTGAGTTAATTGAACTTCAGAAGGACCCTTTTTATTTCTTAGGACAAGTGCAAATGTGCTTTGCTTCCCTACACACCTATCAGATGACAACATCATGTTGAAGAAATCACTATACTTAGTGAGCTATCATTGGGCTTTTAAAACATAAGTAGGTTTTGTACACAATTTTATGAAAAGCATTTTTATATGGCATGGATCAGAAACTGCTGCTAGTAAGAATCTTTCAAAATATTAACTGATAACAGATGTGGGCTATTAAACAGAGATATAAATGCCTTTAATATTACATTGACATTTGATGACATAAGATGCTTTTTCTCGAAGTTTAAAAAGGACCAGGAACTGGATGTGTATTTCAAAAAGGCATATGGATGGAGCTGTGAAGCAGATGGGAAACTGGGAGACAATGCCTTTAAAAAGACTCAATAGTCAAGGCCTGGTCCTCAGCATCACATTAAATAATTAATTCTACATGTATCCACTATACAATAATCATGATAATTATAATAGCAATTATTTATAAAACACTTGGAATGCATCAGGTATAATTCTGTATGCTTTAGATACATTATTATTTTACTCTTTTTACTATAGCTCTGCAACATAAGTATTATTCTCCTTATTTTATCAAAGAGGAAACTGATTAGGGAACTTAAGAATTTTGCCCAAGTATGCAAAGAGTGTGTAAGGTTTTATTCAGATTCAATTCTAGGACTTTCTAACTCTACAGCTGTCTCCTCACCACAACCTGTTCTGCCTTTCCAAACTTTTTTGAGGGTCTACTATGTGCCTAGCTCCTTTCTAGATTTTGATGATGAAGTGGTGAACAGGCAGGACCCCTGCTGTTAGAGATCTCACCCTCTAGTTAATAAGTTAGACCTTAAACAAATACTTGTATTAGTAATTAATCTATCACTGTGATGGGTAATGCTATGAAGTTTCCTTCGGGATGCTACTCTTGTGAGGGGATGATACTCAAAAAAGACATAAAGAAATCCAGATACATACATGGAAAAAAGGGAGTTCATCTCTCAAGGAATACTTTTTAAAACTTCATTTCAAAAATCATTCATTTAAAGTAGTCTTTACACAACATATGTTTAATTTGCAAGAGCTGAAATCTGAAATGAATGTCTTAGCAATTCTCTACATGTAGCAAGAAACCATGTTTTAGAAACAAAAAACATGAGAAATGTTAAATATATTATTATTATTACCACCTGTAGCATTTTTCATGCCAGTTGAGGAGAAGGGAGAGAAGCCAGTTTGATTCAATGTCTTCTTTGATTAGATTGCTTCTTTGGGACTTGTGGCCTGTGGTTGCTTGCAGCTGTGGATTTAGAGGTTTAAGTGAGTAAAAAGCAGGATATGGCTAGTCAAGAGATTTCTGCTTTGAAAATGTGCCTTTCCCCTGTGTTTATCCTACTCCAACACAAAACTGTCCTCCTTTATAACACAGCATCTGTAAGGCAATTAAAACAAAACTCTTTGGAGCAATGTTGTCAATAATCAAAACTCATGACTAAGATAAATAACTAAAAATTATTAAATATGACAAGCATTTCCTCCACATACTTAAGTAGTATTAGTAAATACTAATCTGTTGACTATGTGCTACATGATTTGTAAAAGTTTTCTCATATTACTGTCACATCTACCTGATGAACTGGGAATTGGCAGCAATTGTCATTATTGATAGTTAGACCCATTTGACAGATGATAAAACTGAAGTTCAGAAAAATTGAGTGACTTTCCCAAAGTTATCTGTCTAGTAAAGGGTACAGTTTTCAGCCCTGGGGCCGTTGGGCTACAGAGCCTATGCTAATTTCAAGCCAGCCTGGAAGGTTATTTTGTATTTGCTGCCATTTTGTCTCAGGTGAATTAGAGCAGGACTAGTGTGTTGTCAGAATGTATCGAGCTTAGAGAGTGCATGATCTGCA
This sequence comes from Pan paniscus, assembly GCF_029289425.2. Taxonomy (NCBI): domain Eukaryota; kingdom Metazoa; phylum Chordata; class Mammalia; order Primates; family Hominidae; genus Pan; species Pan paniscus. Next base: position 21,430,834 of record NC_073252.2, on the reverse strand, counting down.
GGCAGAGAAACATACCTGCAGAAAAAAGAAAAATGAGGATTCTGAAGAATTAGTAAGGAGGATCTAAATGCCCTAAAACCATAGGGCGTTATTGTAACCAGTTTGACCTACAGGCAATGTGCTCCTGACAAGGAATTCTCCTCTGCTCATTCAAGTAATCAAACCCCCATTAACCTTTTCACGCATTTCCCTCTGTTCCTAGCAGAGGGCAAGTATGCATACTTAAAATAAACAAAAATGAATTTTAACGAATTAGGTAGAAATCTCAGTGAGGATGACAGAGCAGGTCTCACTCTTAGAGGTTACAGCACTTTACAATTCGCCGCAGTGTTTGGAATGTCCCTTTGCCCTTAATAAACATTAATGATCTGATTATATATTTGTTACCATTAGAAATTCCATTTTATTTCCACCATCTGCAGTCACACATGATTAACTTCCTTTGAATTCCATGTTTGCTTAGTTTTGAATGAGAAACCTAAGTATGCATATAAAATAGCAGGTTTTTTTAAGTGCCATGGCATGGTTTTGAGATTGTCAGAAATGGACCATAGCCTATGTGAATGGTAACTTTGACTTTTATTGACTTCAGCTAAGCTATAACTTAGAGATTTAACAAAATAAATGAATTACTTCTTGCTATACTGCTGAGAATAAAATAAAATGAGAAAATATCCACATTGCCTTAAGCCAAACATATGGAGTTCAGGAAAAAGAAAATGATCATGCTACCCTAAAATAGGATATTTGGTGACTATTTTTTCTAAATCCTGTGAAGTTGGGCTATTAAATAAAAAGATTGAGCTGGGCCCAGTGTCTCACACCTGTGATCCCAGCACTTTGGGACGAGGGATCCCTTGAGCCCAGGAGTTCAAGATCAGCCTGGGCAACATAGTAAGACCCTGTCTCTACAAAAGAAAATTTAAAAAATTAACTGGACATGGTGGCATATGCCTGTAGTCCCAGCTACTTGGGAGACTGAGGTGAGAGGATTGCTTGAGCATGGCAGGTGAAGGCCGCAGTGAGATGGGACTGCACCACTGCACTTTAGCCTGGGTGACAGAGTGAGATCCTGTCTCAGAAATAAACAAATACACTTAAAAAGGGTTGAGAAAGCAGAAGGGAAAATTGTATGTGTTCTTTAAATGCATAAGTGATGCCGATTTGAATTTATCTAAACCCTTCTTTAATTATTGAATTTTATATAAGATTAGGAATCTGAACCAATTTCACTTAGAGATGCTTGAAAAGGTGACATACTGTTCAGGAGAATTTCTTTTATCTACACTCTCTTTCCCTTATTCCATCCCCAGTTCGACTTTCTTACCCACTTCCCCAGAATAAGAGGACTTTACAGACTCTCTGAGATAATGCTGTACTTCTATGACCACAGCAGGAGCCTTAGCTGACAGTATTTGTAGGTGTTGCCAGATGTGTCTGGGCAAGGAGTTGAGCTTTGAAAAGTACATACTTCTTTCACAAAGTCACTGTTTCCTTATGACAATTTGGCTGTAGTCTTCAGGATAATAAAAGTTCTGAGCAGAAAGTTCTTAAAATAGTATTATACTCAGAGGAAAAGGAAAGAGAGGGTAAATCTTTGTAAAAGGGATATTGAGGATATAAGCTTGGAAAAGTGGACACATGATCAGAAAGTCAAATAGAAATAGACAGCTATTCACCTGGAAATAAGAGGTAGGTTATTTATGTTTCAGATTAAAGAAAGAAGGTTACTCTCTAGGATAGAGAGCAGGTCTGTGTTTCAAGCTTGGTTTGCAAGATGTACTCAGCATTGAACAAGAAACACTGTAGTTAAGGGGTCAGAAATAAAGCAGTTCGTTAAGACAGGGAGGGAAAAATTTGTGCCCAGGCAGTGGCAATTATTTTTTCTGATGCTTCTTCTCATAGCTGCATGCTGATACAGTAGATGCCTCGTGTGAACTCATTTGCCAATTATGGAAATGGATAAAAAGACAGTTAAAAATCCTATCAAATAAAGAAAATGAACTGGAATAATTTTGACCCTAAGGATTAGTTGAAAATGTCCATTAGAATGATGATGACAAAGACAAGCTATCTTTTACTGACTACTCACTCAAATACATGCTTTCACATTTAGAGAACCTAGTTAGGCATGTATTTCTAGCCCCATTTCTCAGATGAGTAAACTAAGACAGGCAAAAGCATGTGTCTATGAAGCAGAGAAGGAAAATAGGAGATTAGAAGAAGGAGAAGGAAAAAGAGAAAAAGGAGAAGAGGAGGGGGAGGAGGAGGAAGAAGAAGAAGAAGAAAAGGGAAGAGGAAGAAAAAGAAGAGGAAGAGGACAGACAGGAAGAAGAGGAAGAGGGAGTAGGAGGAGGAGAATGAGCAGAAAAGGAGGAAGAGGAAGAAAAAGAAGAGGAAGAGGACAGAGAGGAAGAAGAGGAAGAGGGAGTAGGAGGAGGAGAATGAGCAGAAAAGGAGGAAGAGGAAGATAAAGAAGAAAAGGAGGGGAAGAAAACTCCTGAGAAAATTCCAAGTAAATTTCTAAGGGAAAATGAGAAGGCTTTCTCTGGAGACCTGAAATTGTCATGACTTAGGATTTTTAATTCCTGCTTAAGACAAAAGCTGCTCCAAAATGAAAGCGTTCATCATAGGAAGATGGAGTCTTTTCCCAAACCTTAGCACAATTTGAATATTAGATAATATGAAACATTGTTTTAAAAGTCTAAACCAAAAGTGAAGTGTATTCTGTCTTATACAATAGTTATCTTTCTAGAAGTTATACGTAGGAATTCTTTTGCAACTCTTGGCAATCTTTTGTATAATAAGACTACATTGTCCTGTTCGGATGTGCTTACCTAGTACCACCTGGTGGCAACCAAAAATATTTCAGGAAGGGAGAAGAAACTGGGAATGCTCATCCTAATTTCTCAAACCCAACTTCCAATTCAGGAGGGGGTTGTTTAAGCACTGGAAATATTATTAGTATGAGATCACCTGTGCTAGGTGGTTTGAACTCAGTAGAGAGCTAGTACTGAAATATGCCATATTGACAACACCAAGAATCACCACTGTTTATCAGGAAGACACTTTCAGATGGATTTTCCTTAGCCATAATTGATACATGTATTTCTTTGTTCTCTGTCTTCCCGATTGTGGGCATTGATGCATAAGACAGCTGACTAGCCATACAAATGCAGAACAAATGATCATGGCAGAGAACGAACCTAAGTGGAACATACAAAAGTGCCAAACCTATCACCTTGGCCTCATTAATACCAGGTTACAGCTAATTGTGCTAACAACCCCTCCCATCTCGCGTCTTCATTATGTAATAGCGAATTTCTTTTCATCTGTGACTTAAATTGCTTTTTCAGATCTAGTCCCCTGAAAATTTCTTCTCCTCCTCTAGGCAATCTCCTGTAAAACATTTATTCAAGTATTGATTCAGTATCTGCTATTGCAAAACACTATGCTAGATGCTAGAGAATTCAGCATTGGAACTAGAGGGCTAAGATTCTTACTGTTATTCTAATGTAAAAGACAAATAATAATAACAATTTATTTAGTGCTACTATGTTTCAGGTACTGTTCTAAGTGATTTATGCTGATTCACTCATTTAATTCTCACAGTAATACTATGAGGCAGGTACTATTTTTATCCCAATTTTATTAATGATAAAATTGAAACACAGGGAAATTAAGTAACTTGCCATGGTCACCTGCATAGTGATAGAGATGGGATTCAAATCCAAGCTGACTCTGGAGTTTATTCTTATCCTTAACCACTGCTTTGTACTGCCTCTCAATAAATAAGAAAACAAGCAGCAATATACAAGAAAATTAATAAACAACAATTTTTGGTGGTGAGATACGATAGAAGGAAAATCAATTATTGCAAAGGAATGGAGAGTGATGGCCTTAGAAGGGAGAGGAAAGGAGGGGCTGCTGTAGAGAGGGTGACCAGAAGTATCTCTGAAGAGATGACATTAGAGCTAAGATCTAGATAAGAGAGGATCCATATTGTAAAGATCAGAGAAAGACTCCCAGGTAGAAGGAACAGCAAGTTCCAAGGCAAGAGGAATGTCTGGGAAGGCTTAAGGAGCAGAAGGATAAGACCTGCAATTGGAAATCAGGGAACAAGAATGGGGGGGGAACAATGAGATACCATTTCACACCTGTTAGAATGGCTGTTATCAAAAAGACAAAAGATGACAAGTACTGGCAGATATGTGGAAAAAAGGAGGACCCTAGTACACTTTTGGTGGAAATATAAATTACAGCCATTATGCAGAGGTGCAGTGAGCTGAGATCACTCCACTGCACTTCATCCTGGGCAACAGAGCAAGACTCTGTCTCCAAAAACCAAAAAAAAAAAAAAAAAAAAACACAGCCATTACAGAAAACTGTATAAAGTTCCTCCAAAAATTAAAAATAGAAATTCCATGTGATCCAGCAAATCTTACTTCTGGGTATATATCCAAAGGAAAATAAATATATCCAAAGGAAAAAAATAAATTGAAGAGAGATACCTGCACACTCATGTTCATTGCAGCATTATTCACAATGGCTAGACTACAGAGTCAATTGACAGATGAATGGATAAATAAAATGTGGTACATATACGCAATAGAATACTATCTGGCCTTTTAAAAAGAGGGAAATTCTGTCATTTACAACAACATGTAGGTACCCTTAGGACATTATGTTTAGTGAAATAAGCCAGGAACACAAAGACGTGTGCTGCAAGAGATCACATATATGTGAAATCTAAAACACTTGATCTTATAGAAGTAGAAAGTAAAATGGTGATTAACAGGGTCTGGAGCTGGGAGTGGTGGTGGGTTAGATGTAGGTGAAAGGATACAAATTTTCATTTAGATAGGAGGAATAACTTAGAGATCTATTGCAAACAATGTGACTACAGTTAATAACATATTTTTGAAAATTGCTGAGTAGATTTTTAATGTTCTCAGTACAAAAAATGAGAGCATGCATGTGTCAATTATCTCTATTGAACCATTCCATGATGCATACGTATTTCAAAACATCATGTTACATATGATAAATATATACTATATATACTATTTTAACAATTTAAAAATAATTTTTAAAATACTTTAAGAAGATAATATGGAATAGATGAAGTTGAAAATAATGTGTACACATGGACATGGAGAATGGAATAATAGACAATGGAGACTTGGAAGGATGTGAGGCTGGAAGGGTAGAGGGGGTTGGGAGATGAGAAAATTACTTAATGGGTACAATGTACACCATTCATGTGATGGTTACATGGAAAGCCCATACTTCACCACTACACAATATATCCATGTAACAAAACTGTACTTGTACCCCTTAAATGTATTCTTAGAAGGAAAGGAAAGGAAAAGAAAGGAAAGGAAAGGAAAGGAAAGGAAAGGAAAGGAAAGGACGGGGGAGGGAGGGAGGGAAAAGAGGAAGGAAGGAAGGAGGAAGGAAGGAAGGAAAGGAAAGGAAGGGAAGGAAGGGAAGAAAGGGAAGGAAGTGTAGGCTAGGTAGGCTAGAACTAAAGCCTGCAAAGCCTTAAAGTTGAAAGTAAGGAAAAAGAAAATGTATGGTCTGGACTGCAAGGATGCTGTCAGTCCCCCTGAAGAGACCCATTCTAATTCCAAAGAGGAATCACTGGGTTGTTTTGAGCAAGAAAATGATATGATCATGTGCATCATTCAGATTGCTTCTGCTGAAATGTTTCCTTCCAATTCACAGCTTCAATATTGTTTCTCAAGGTATTTCACTAGGCATCCTGCATCTAATGTGTCAAATACCCTTGGCTAGGTCTCCTGTTGCAAGGCCAACAGTCTTTCTTCCCTTGACTGTTCTTTCGCAGACATTCCTCTTTCTAATTGGTCTGAATGTCCACTTATAACATCCAATATCAGTGAAGCTATAGTCATAATTATATCTCCTCTGACTAAGGGCTACAGTAGAGGTATTCCAACAGTGCTGAAAGCAAATGAAGTCATGTTTTATTGGTAGAAACTGGAGACTGTTTGGCATTTTAGTAAAGCAAATGTTTGACCCAAGGGCACTATTGTACCAGTGTTAGTCATGAATCTCTCCTATGTTTGTTTTATTAAGTTTCAAAATTTTACTCTTTGATAAATAATGTTCCCACAGAGAATGTTAAAGGCCCAAAGGAAAGAATTACAGTATCTGTAGTAATGGTATGTAATGAATGCGGTGAAGTCAGAAGAAAAACTGCCTTGTTGTCAAAGAGGAGACTGTTTCGATTACATGGACTCTCAGAACTTCTGCAGATTCTGCTTGTACCTGCCACATGCACTCGACTTAGCCCTACCCATTAGATGAAAAACTCCCTAAATGGAGAAGCTTCACAGCTCATTATACCATGGTATCAACCATGACCCCTTTCAACATATGAGTACATATGGTTTGGATGGATGGATGGATGCATACATGCACGTATGGATGAGAATCCAAAGATCCTGAAAGTCAGTGCAATCCATGTGATACTCCCACCTATAGTAGAATCTTAGAGATGATCAAACCAGGTAAGGTAATGTGATCAAGAGCTAAAATATCACTGAGAATCAGCCTTAAGAGAAGCTGCAGCTTTAATGTCTAGAGAATGACTATTTTTTAGCTTCCCAGTTTCCATGTTTGGAGCCAAGCATGGACACTTAATCAAATCAAGGACACTTAATCAAATGATATTAAGTGGGAAAAAAAAGCTTGTCACCCTATCTTGGTTTCCTCTCAGACTAGCTAACATTGTAAGACTCAGCTTAAATGTCTTTATGCTATTTCCTTCAGGAGGATATTCCTGACCTATAAGGCTGGTTAAGCATCCATCTGAGGTGCCTCTACTGCAGCAGGTTTTACTGTGATTGCCCTGTAAATGTCCATGTTGTTCCAAGTTCTGTTCTCAGTATTTGAAACCTAATATATACTAAAGTTAGCAAGAATGTTGCCTTTGGTTGGGAGAAGTCATATTCTGCCTGTAGCCTAAACTTAAAACAGATTAACACATCCTCCCCTTTCAGTATAAACCTTTAAATATTTTTTTCATAACCAGGAGATTAGAATGTTACTATATAATCACTTCATAATCATAGTGTATTCACATAGTATTGTATTCACTACATAAGGATAAGATTTATATATATATGTCTGTATGTAAATACAAATATATATACTAAATGTACACATACATACACAAATATATATACACAAATACACTATACTATATATATACACAAATATACTAAATATATTATATATACACACAAATACACACACACACACATATAAACTTTAGAGGAAAGAAGCCATTGCAACTTGCCAACAGTAGTTTCTTCTTCCTTTGTTTAACCCAAATAATGAAAAAAAGAAACTATCTGTAAAAATTGAAACTGTAAATTCCATTCCAAAATGATTAATTTATCTTCATATACATGTGTGATTCTTATTTTATTTACTTTTTACTTATTGGCAAGTATTATCTAATAAATGTATATTGGTTTCTCACCATAAAAAAATTCTTTAATATTTGCAAAGCAGAACTCTAGGGATACAGATATTTATATCTATGTTATTACTATAAATCAATCTTTTTTCTTATTTTTAAGCAACGTTAATGAAAAACTATTATTAGGATTCTAGTCACAAACTCTAGTACTGGAAGCTTGATTCATGTTATTAATCTGGAATTACTTTAAGAGCATTTTTGTGTTTGTTTATGGATTTTGGAATGATGCAGAAGTGAGATTTATGAGAGTTTCAGTAATTACATTTTTAGGTACTTATTAAACTGGTGTTATCATAAACATTGTGGTATATTTGTGGTCTTTGTGGACTTATTTCTTGGGATAGATTCAACGGAGAGAGTACTTGGTTTCTTAGCAGCCTGTTAAAGCTCTTGATGGAAAAAAACATTATTTTTTCAGCCACCACCATCCTTGTATCCTCAGTGACTTGCTCTGTGCTTTGCACAGTCCATGACCCATGATGGGGGCTCAATGAACTGGCATTAGATTGAAAAGTAAATAATCAGGAAAGAAGTGGAAGGAGGTAGCTGATGTAAACTATACTTTAAGGAGAAAGATAGCTAAGAGAAAAAAATAAATGAGTTGACATTTGAAACGACACAAGGGCAAAGAAGCATTTTTAAAAAAAACATTGTTTTCTCACCTATTATAGAAAGAAAATACATTTTTTTATGTGAATTTTAGAGAATACAAGGAAACTCAAAGAAAATTAAAGTTAGCCTGTATCTCACAAGCCAGAAATAGCATGTATGCCTTTTTCAATGCATACACCCACATGTGCCTGCCTGCAGACATCACATGCATTTATATGATTCTTAATACCAGCTTGACATATTTACCCATGACTAAAGAATTTCCCATAACATTTTCTGTTTTTCTAAAACACCCCATCTTATTTAGCTAACCAATATTGACCTAATTTATTTAGCTAACCTATATTGTTGACCACTGGGGCATTTTCCAATGCTTGCTACTATATTTCCACAACGGCTATCCTTGATCAAAAATCTTTGTACACATCTTTGTTATTTCCTTAGCAAAAATTTATGTGAAGGATGCTTTGTTAACTGAATCTGGCTACAATGATCTCAATGTTTGAAGTTGAGGGAAATGAACCAGAGTGAGCAGAAAGTGCAAGGTTTCACTAAAAGAAGCAAGAAAAATGATGGAGAAGGTCTAGATGAAGGTCAAATGAGATGGGCAAAAGCCCAGGCTGAGAAATGAGTCTTAGAATATGGGATCCAAATTCCTTAAAGATGAAAAGGGAGAAGGAAAGATAATAGAAAATATAGAAGTTTGCTGGGCGTGGTGGCTCACGCCTGTAATCGCAGCACTTTGGGAGGCCAAGGCAAGTGGATTGCTTGAGTCCAGGATGTTGAGACCAGCCTGGGCAACATGGCAAAACCCAAACTCTGCTAAAAACACAAAAATTATCTGGGCATGGTGGTGCAACCTGTGGTCCCAGCCACTCAGTAGGATGAGGTGGGAGAATCACCTGAACCCAGGAGGTCAAGGCTGCAGTGAGCTGAGATCATGCCACTTGCACTGCAACCTGAGCTATGAATGAGACCCTGTCTCAAAAAAAAAAAAAAAGTTTGGTGTTAGAAGACAGAAAACTAGAAGGAGTTCTCTGGTGGTGACTCCTTTTCTCAGTGACACAGGAGATATGGTCCTCGGATGAGAATGGGATGTTAGAAATACGGTTTAGGACAGGATAGGAGGAAGCAAACATTTAGAACAGGCAGTTTTGGAAGGGAGAAGTAAGTGAAGTAATATAATTACTAGCTAACATTCTCACCAATCACATGCCTATTATTTCCTTAAATATCATCACCAACCCCAAAAAGTAGGACTCCAGATGAGAAAGTTAAACCCATGGTACTTAAATAACTATCCTGGACACATGGTTACTATACCTGGAAATAAACTGAGGTCTGCGAATCCACTACCTTCATGTGAACCCCAGTAGCAATGATGGAACTGACATCAGATGACACTAAGTGACACCTGGAAGTGCCATCTTCAAATGTGAAAAGCAATGCTCTAGACAAGTAAAACATCAACAACAAAATCTTCGTTCCAATCAATGTTTATGTTTTCTAACTGGAGAAATAGATGAAAGAACTTTCATTGACTTTCAAGCATATTTTCTAACTTGTAATTGCATATATAATCAGAATTAAGCCTTGAAACTGCCTTGTGCCCTTTGGAGCCACCAGACTAACCACTTTCATTAAGAGGAAGAACCTTATTTCTAAGGCAGATAATTAAACTGTGTTGTAATGAAGATAGAAATGATAGTGTCTTATGCTAAGTAAGTCTGCAGGGATTTGTAGCTGAAGTAGGTTGAGGCTTTAATAGTAAAAAGATGTTTTTGATAAACCTGCTTGGGGCATGCTAATAGATTAGTCTTGCTCAAGCCAAGATTAGCAGTTGAATCCTGAATTTAATTTGGAAAAGTATAATAACCTGTAAAACATGGGGGATAAATTATTGCAAACTTTGTTTAAATTTTTCTTTTTAAATGTTATATTATATATATATATATATATATATATATATATATAATTTTTTTTTTGAGACATAGTCTTGCTCTGTTGCCCAGCCTGGAGTGCAATGGCATGATCTCAGCTCACTGCAACCTCTACCTCCCAGGTTCAAGCCATTCTCCTGCCTCAGCCTCCTGAGAAGCATCCACCACCATGCCCGGCTAATTTTTGTTGTTTTTTGTTTGTTTGTTTTTGTTTGCTTTTTTTTTTAGTAGAGACCGGGTTTTGTCATGTTGGCCAGGTTTGTCTCAAATTCCTGACCTCAGGTAACCTGCCTGCCTCGGCCTCCCAGAATGCTGCGACCCCTACAGGTGTCAGCCGCTGTGCCTTGCCAAATGCAATATAATTTTAATGCAGGAAGTAGTTATTAAATATTTACTTACGCATTTAATAGCCATGTTTTGAGCCCTGCTATGAAGAAGATAGGTGTGAAGTAGAGAGTTGAAGGAGAGAAGAGATATAAAGGTAAACAATCTTTCCTGCTTCTGTGAATCTCATCTCCTATTCCCTATAATATATGGTTTGGTAAGATACCTTGAGCATAGTTTGTGTTTATTCTTATTGAATTAAAACTCCAAAAAGCTAAATCAGCAATTCTTCTTCCTTAAATTTAGGATTTTGAGAATGCTTGAGTATATAGTAAATCTCTTTTACTAGACTGTATTCTCCATGGGCCACATATTTTTAACTCTATATTGAAATCCCTACACAATGCAGGGATTTGAATCCTATATATAGTAGGCATTCCATAACTCTTGAGTGAATAAGCCAATTGCACCTGTCATCCTAGTTCAGGGATCTGGAATTCCTATCAATTAAGTGCTTTTCTTCTTTTTGACTTGGAAATTATCTCCAAAGTAGATCCTGTTTAATGAAAATGTAAATAGATAGTGTCTGAGGAGTACCTACTCACTGAATATCTGCTTATCAGCAACAGTATTAGATAAACATGTAAACATGTGAGATAGATAAAACTTTGAAAGCAGGCTCTGAGGAAAAGACAGGTGTGCTGGATTTGTTTTGATGTCCTAGGAAGGAGCTAGTGTTACTAGAACAAGGCCGGGCATGGTGGCCCATGCCTGTAATCCCAGCACTTTGGGAGGCCGAGGTGGGTGGGTCACCCAAGGTCAGGAGTTCAAGAGGAGCCTGAGCAACATGGTGAAACCCTGTCTCCACTAAATAGGAAAAATTAGCTGGGCGTGGTGGCACATGCCTGAATCCCAGCTACTTGGGTGACTAAGGCAGGAGAATTTGTTGTACCTGGGAGGTGGAGGTTGCAGTGAGTCAAGATTGTGCCATTGCACTCTATCTAGCCTGGGCAATAAGAGTGAAAACTCCATCACAAAAATAAAAATAAAAAATAAATAGAGCTAGAACAGGCCATATAAATGTTAGAATCCAGTGATTTTCCATTTTTTTACTTGTAGCAGCATCCACCCTTCTTGATGAGGTCAACATATGGCCCCAATTTATTTTATTTATTTATTAAGCATGCATGATTGTGGAGCCCCCACTCAGGCCTCTTTTGGTCCCCTCTTCCCTAGTCCATCAAGGCTTGTGAAGGATCTCCCAGCTCCAACTGTGAGACAGGAATCCAGTCCAGCTTTCTCACATTTCAGAGGAGAAAACAAAGGCTGTTTTAGTTAGATTGTGATTGCAGGATAATGCCTTTCTTAGAATAAAAATTTGGTCTGCAGTCTTGGTCTTAAAGCCCAACTTAAGTCCATATGAGAAAAACACAAATGACTTGACTAAAAATCTTAGCTTTACCTTGTCTAATTCAGTGACTTTGGGCCAGTGTAAAAGAAATTGCCTCAGACAAGTTAGACAGCCAAGAAAGGTTTTATTCTGGACTATTTCAGTAGAGGTCAAGATTATTGCAAAGTGAAAGAGAAAGGGTGAACGCAACTCTAAAAAAAAACAAATGGGAGTTTTAAACTCTGGGATGAGCTAATGGAAAAGTACTGGAAGATGGTAGAGGTATACCATAGTCCTCCCTTATTTGGGGTTTCCCTTTCTGTAGTTTCATTTATCTGTGGTCAGCTGCCATCTAAAATATTAAAGGAAAATCCCAGACATAAACAATTTATAAGTCATAAACTGCATGGCATTCTGCATAGCATGTCGAAATCTTACCCTGGCCCACTCTTTCCTGCTTGGGACATGAATCCTCCCTTTGTCACTTAGTAGTCTTCTCAGTTATCAGATGAACTGTGAAGTATTGCAGTGCTTGCGTTCAAGTAACTCTTATTTTATTTAATCATGGCCCCAAAGCACAAGAGTAGTGATACTGGCAATTTGAATATTCCAATGAGAAGCCATAAAGTATTTCCTTTGGGTGAAAAGGTGAAAGTTGTCTAGTTAAGGAAAAAAATCGTATGCTGAAGTTGCTAAAATCTAGGGTAAGAATGAATCTTCTATCCACGAAATTGTGAAGGAAAAAGAAATTTGTGTGTAATAGACATAGGGGTCAGAACTATCTGTGGTTTCAGGCATTTACTGAAATGAATTATCCATATCCCTCACGGATAAGGATAAGGGAGGACTACTGTAGTTGGTTGATGTGATTAGGCCATTTGTATTGGCTGTCACTTGTCTAAGGATCCTCTACCCTCCCAAAGATAGGAAGATAGGCATCTTATTTTCTTCTATGACTTCAAGGAAATTAGTCCCAAATCCTTGAGAAAGACATCTCTAGATTGTAGAGAAATAATTTACAATTGCAGAGTTTTTTTTTAAAGTAAATTATCTAAGAAAAAAGAAGCCAGCGGCCTAGAGTCAAAAAGAAACCTATATAAACCTTAGTCAAGCTGAGGGAGACATTAAGGCCATCTTGGTCACCAGTTACTTAAGGACTCATCAATGCAGTGTCCTTATCTGTAAAAAAAAGTAACAAAATCATATTTTAAAAAGCTTGCTGAAAATAATATGAGTTAACATATTACTAATGCTTTTTTTTCTTTCTTTTTTTTTTTTTTTTGAGACAGTGTCTCGCTCTGTCACCCAGGGGCTGGAGTGCAATGGTGCAATCTCGGTCCACCGCAACCTCCACGGGTTCAAGTGATTCTTCTGCCTCAGCCTCCCAAGTAGCTGGGATTACAGGCATGCACCACCAGGCCTGGCTAATTTTTGTATTTTTAGTAGAAATGAGGTTTCACCATGTTGGCCAGGCTGGTCTTGATCTGAGTTCCTGACCCCAGGTGATCTGCCCACCTCGGCCTCCCAAAGTGCTGAGATTATAGGCATGAGCCACTGCGCCCAGCCTACTAATGCATTTTTGAAAGTAATATTATACAAATGTCAAGTACCAGAGAGTCAATGAAAGTTCATCAAAGAGACCAGCTTAAGTCAAAGTAGTTAATGAAATAAAGAGTGAAACTAATAATCCTTCATGTATAACAAGTCCATAATAAATGTCAAGAATCTGCATTATTTCTAATCCCCTACAAATTTATAATTATTCTTATTTTGCACACAAACTGAGTCTCAGGAAGTTTAAGTCTTTTGTCCAAGATCACACACCAGCAAGGATAGAGCTGAATTTCAACCACAGGACAGTCTAACAACCAAACCCTTGTTTTTATCTAAAATACCACGCTTCTTCTCAGAAGTTTCATAAAGCCTACAGCCAGAAAAGACACATTTGTATGGTCACCTTTTCTGGAAAACTGAGAGGTCAACTTTTCCATTATTTTCTTCCCAAGTTTTTTTAAATGTGGGTGTTCAAATGAGAGGCAAAAATTGAGTGGATCCATTGTCTGGACAACAGAGCCACTCAACTAACCGCCAACTTAGAGTTATAAGGGCACAATTTGACATTTTCTGGGACAGATCAAGTGAGCACTTAAAAACATCAGTGTCCCATTAGGAGGAAGGCAGGTGACATTTTCTTTCATTGCCTTCTGTACTTGGTATTAGCAGGAAAGGAGTGGGGTGTGCAGAGATAAGAAAAGCTCCTTAGCATAAGCAAGAGCCTTTTACCTACTTGGGTGCAGCTGGGCGAGAAGTATTCTATGAGAAACCACATACAGAATAAAAGCTTTTCTTTTTTGCTTTGACTGAAGCACGTGACTTTCTCTCCCATTCTGTTTATCAGTTCAAAGAAAGTCTGCCCAACAGTTCTGCCAGAGATGTGATTTAGCAGGTGGGGTCCACGGCTTGCTGCAGAGAGCACTGGACCTACTGTCACGGGTTTGGGTTTTCAGCTACTTGCCACAAAGAGGCTATGACCTTGGGCAGAGCAATTCTTTTCTACAAGCCTCAGTTTCCTCCTCCGTGGAATGAAGAATGTGTACTAAATCATTCCTAAGATTTTTCTTACAGCCTTGAGATGAGGATTCTAGGGAGCTGTCCAAATGATGTTACTTTCCTTGGGCCTTTTGTGATCACCGCACCCGGAAGGGAGCCTTCCTCCCCTGAACTGCTCTGCTATTGACTGTTGAAACCTCTCATCGTTTTCTTATTTCTTTGTGTGGGGAGACAGGTCTGCCTCTATATGCTCAGTCTTCTGCTTACTACTCACGTGATATGGACTCAGTGATCTAACCTATGAGCTTTAGTCTTCTCATCTGTAAAATGGAAGTGTAGTGGATATTTACAAAGTGGTTTTTTTTCCCCCAAACCTAGCACTTTTTAATATCTTTCCTGTAATCAGGAAATTCCCTTAGTTTACAAGTCTTGCTTCTCTGAATTTAAATTCACACACGTTTTTCAGCCTCCCTTGCAGTTAAGGCAGATGTTTGACCTAAGCCTCCATCAATCTGATGCACTCTTGGAAGACTTCAATTTGGAAGTGAGGAAACAGAATGTATTTCCTGGCAAGGGTTGTGGTAAAGCCAGCAGATGCCAAGGAAAACAGTGTCAGTGATTTCAATGTTCAGCGTTAGCCATACGAGCTGTAGTGCTGCTTCCGTATGCAGTCCTGGGGATGTGGTTGGGCACTGAACTTGACCAAGAATCATCCGAGTATGATGCTCCAGCTCACTTAGAAATTCTCAGAACTACCTTTAATGAATTCCATTTCTGTTTAAATACACCGGAGTGGGGTCTGTATGATACCTGGGAAGCCTGATTGACTTATAGATAAGGGTAAGCACACCTATGGTTCAAAGTCAGTTTGAGGATAAAATGAGGCCAATAAGCCACCGAATCCAATACTTGGACCAGAGTAGGGGCTTTATAAATGCCATTATGTTTTACCATCCTTGCACATTGAATCTCCTCAAATAAATTGGGAGATCCCTAAAGAACAACATGCATGCTGTGCCAGGACAACATGTCAAGTGCTTGGAGGGCATCAAAACATTCAAAATCATCCTTTCCTTAGGGACATTACATCTCAGTAGGAGAGGCAATAAAAGTAGCAATAAAGACACAAGTTTATGTGTTAGATTATTTTCATTTCAATCCCATCTCTTCCCCCCACTAGTTTTTCAATACAAGGCAATCCTATAACATAATTTTATTTTTCTCTGTAAAATAAGGTTACTTTCTATCTCACACAGTTCATATTAGTATTAAATGGATTAATTCAGTTAAAACATTCAGAATAGGCTGGGCACGGTGGCTCATGCCTGTAATCCCAGCACTTTGGGAGGTCAAGGCCGGCGGATTGCTTGAGGTCAGGTGTTTGAGACCAGACTGGCCAATGTGGTGAAACCCCTTCTCTACTAAAAATACAAAAATTAGCCATCCAGGCATGGTGGCTCATACCTATAATCCCAGCTACTCGGGAGGCTGAGGCAGGAGAATTGCTTGAACCCGGGAGGCGGAGGTTGCAGTGAGCCAAGATCACACCACCGCACTGCAGCCTTGGCAACAGAGTGAGACTCTGTCTCAAAACAAAACAAAACAAAACAAAACAACATCAGAATAGAGCCTGTTACATGGTAAGTGCTCAGTAGATGTTGGCTCCTAGGAAAGTTAAAGAACTATGCTAAGTGAAATCCTATCGATTCAATGATCAGAGTTTGTAGAACACAAGTTCCCACTTGCCCAAGAGCTGAGACAAGTATTTATAGAAATGTCAGCTGACTCCTTGTGTCTTGGAGGCTGTTGAGAGCTACCATGAGCTGAGCAAGTGCTGAGTCCATGTGCTCTACTAAGATCTCACACACACGTCACTACATTTATTCTTCCCGGGCAACATGGAGCTAACTATGACTATTCCTATTCTACAAATAAAGGATCACTTGGTGACTTGGCCAAGGTCACCAAGCTAAAAAAGAAGGGCAGGATTCAAATCCAGGTGTTCCCAAATCCATGTTCTTAATTGGAACAATAGGATTTTGTGAGTTCTGGATTCTTCTGACAGAGGGATTCTGAGTGAAATCTGATCCCATTGCTCTTCTGAAAATGCACTTATATTGACTTAGTATATGGAAACATGATAATGCCAATTATTTTATAAAGTACGGTAACTTGGAAACTGTCCAGTGAAAGGATGAATTCTTGGGTACAGCCACCCAAGATCAGCACAGTTTTAGTATTCTGTCTCTAACAAAGACAGGCTCCTCTCTGCCAACACAGGGACTCCCTCTCATTCTGCAGGATCTACTTTTATTGAACTCATCTAAGTTGACATTTGTCTAGCAGTTGTCAACAGTTGTTTTAGGAAAGTATTGTTGACAGTTGCCCACTGGTTAGTAGTCATTTTCTCCTTTATCCCACAGTTTAAATATAGGTCACTTTGTCATAGATGCAGTTAGATTTTGCCATTTAACCACCTGAAAGCATAATTAGAAGTTTTTGAAAAGAATCAATAGAGAAAATGAAAGTTTTTACGTAGATTTATTTGTAACTCAAACTTGAGTCAGTCAATATCTCAGTTGTTGAGAGCAACTGAACTGAAAAATCTTACCATCTCTCAGACTACAAGTTAGAGTTAAAAAGAGCTGTATAATTGGCATATTAAGGCAAAGCTCTTTTCTATCTCAAAACCCATTTTTCACTTAAAAAGGAAATCTACTTGACTAAATATAGTACTTGGAGATATAGGATTCATCTAATGCAAGGAGTTAAAGAAAAATTAGAAAACAAATCAAACTTCCATATCTATAAAAGAGGAAAATTACCTTTTACATACAAAAATGTAATTCAGCTGACTTATTAAAAGCAGGTGTATTATCATATATGTTATAAATATGTTTAAAATTATTTTCCACTGTTTTATTTCCTACATGTTAAATAAAACCCCAGCAATTCATCTTAAAATACATATGACTGTGATATAATACTGAGCAATCACAATGTAATTCAATTCAGCTTTCTCTATAATTCTATGCTACATTTATTATGATATTGCTTGTTTTGGCCTCTTTGTTCTTTAAAACGGATGATCTTTCCTTCTCTTCCTCTTACCTCACTTCAAATTGCAGGGATCATGGTTAAAATTAAAATATAGAAGATTCATATTTAGATACAGTGATTTTATGTTTGCTGACAATCCCAAATATTGCTTTTTAGTGCTTACCTAAATTTTCCAGAAAAGTCTGGGGCCTTACACTAAATGGCTAACCAAGAAAACAACATTTCTTCAAAGACTTCTGTTAGAAACCGAAGCAAATTATGTTTATTATTCAGTAGTACACTATTTTTACTTATATAAAAATACTTCCCTTTATCCTGGCAAAAATAGCTTGGTAAAATTGATGCTAATGAAAAATCTACCATGCTTAACCTATAATTTTGAGTATTTCCACATAGAACTCCGTGAATGGGGAATCTACTATCTAGTTTGACTATCAGAACAATTTCCAAAAATAAATCTCTGGTAAAGCTCTACTAAATATAATTTGGTGTTTCCTTGAATGCACTTTAATCTCAAGATTCCTTCTTTTCCTATAAAAACTCTGCTTTTTGAACTTCTATTTACTAAGGCTCTGATAGACAGAAGTTCAATTTGTCTTTCCACAGAAATAGGAGTGTTCTTCTTTGGTATGAACATGTGTGGGCATTATAGAATGGGCCTAACAGAGGTCTAAAGCTTAAGAGAAAAGAAATTCTTATGGGAAATAACTCTGTTAAGGTAACACAAAGTAGAGATTGCACAAAAGATTGTGAATACAGAAAATCAGGACCAAAGGCTGGGAGTGTTTGAGTACTAATTGGGACGAAACATTCTGATGTCCTTCTGTTCAGGCCCAGGTTCTCATATCAGAAGCCTAAGGAGAGGGCTGCACTATAAAACACACACACACACACACACACACACACACACACACACACGCAAATATAAAGTATGACTACATACATATGAAACCCAAACAAAACCAAATAAAGAATTTCCAAGACTGTTACTGAATTTGGTAGCATTAGAACCTCATTTACTCAATTAAAACTTATTTCTAATATCTATTTTTGCCAGTAAACCATCTGGCGCAACTTCTGATAACACTATTAAGTGCTTAAGTAACCATCTCTAGAGTTTTAATTCAGCCTGGGTGTGGTGAAATTACACACCTGTAATCTCAGCACTTTGGGAGGCTGAGGCGGGAGGGTTGCTTGAGCCCAGGAGCTCCAAACCAGCCTGGGCATCATAGAAAGGCCCCGTCTCAGCACAAAATAAAAAATTAGCTGGGCATGGTGGTGTCGACCTACAGTCCTCGCTACTCGGGAGGCTGAGGCAGGAGGATCACTTGAGCCTAGGAGGTCAAGGCTGCAGTGAGCCATGATCATGCCACTGCACTCCAGCCTGCACTTCACCCTGTCTCAGCAACAACAACAACAAAATAAGAGTTTTAATTCCTGATTAGAGAGCCATAGCTGTTCAAAGCTGTAGCTATAGGTTGACTTAACATGCACGTACATCAACTCTTCACAGGGAGAATTTTTAAATAAATGTACCTGTGAGTGCAACATCCCTAGGGCTATTGGCAGAGTGGAAGTAGTTTAGCTGTTTCATGACTTTCAGCAGGTCTGATAGCTGATAGCCGTCATAGATCAAAGACTGATAAGCCAGGAGAAAGGAATTGGCAGATGCTTCGAGGTACTGAGAAGATGCTGTCTGTGAGCATCTTTGAGCTACACTAGAGGACTCCCAGAACTGCTAGCAAATCATGTTTAAAGAAGATAGTGTAGAGATCCTACAAGAGACAGTGAGGGTAGAGGCAGATATGCTGTTGCTAGTTCTTGTCTTGACCCCACTTTATTTTTTTCCAGACTAACGTGGCCTTGAGATATAAGATTTACAAATATAAAGTTTCTGTGTGAGCATATAGTGGGGACTCAGTAGATACTAGTTATCTCCCTAATCTTTCTTTTGTTGTTGAGTTCTTTTCTGAAAATTTTGGAAATTAGGACTCCAGCTACCCTAGGATAACAGATCTTTGGATATAAGAGAAAAATTTAGATAGTTTCAGTAAAGCTGTCCTTTATTTGCATATCCATTTCCATAGCCTATCTAGCCTATGGTTAAAGAAAGAATCTGCATACCTGTGCCTAACAGAAACTTTTCCAGGTATGGATACTTCTTTTTGGTGCACTAAAGACTCAGACTCAGGAAACTATGGCCATCAAGTTGCAGAAAGTGTTGGATAGAGCTAAACAATCTTCATGGACAGCTACTAAAGTCTGAAACTTGTGGTTCCCTGACACTACTACTAAACTTTCCTTTTGTGGTCATTGCCCCAGAGATAAGGACTCCTAGTTAACACCATCACATTACCAAGAAGCCTGGGGTAAAGGCAATGATTAAAAGCAAATAAAATGGGGATGCAAGAAGCCTTTCTCTCTTTCTCTCCAGTTGTTCTTTCCTAAAATAAAAATAATACTCTTTTGATGAAGAAAAAGTACAAATGAATACTTTTAGAAACACCTTTTATTTAAAAAATCATTTACTACCTGGAAATCAAGATGGTTTAAAAGCAGACCATCTTTGTAATGATAATGGATACAGAGTGATAGGACACTTTGATTTCCTGAGGGCACTGAGGTGGCCTCATCAAAATATCAGCAGCCTTCCCCAGAACCATGAATCACTGTATAATTTCTCTCCAAGTACTTTCCTGTTCACAAAAGAAAATAAGTGAATGCAATTGCCAGGAAGGATTAGAAATGGCAGTTCATCATCTTTGTCAACCTTGCTCTCATTGTTAATCGTGAAGAAGTACTTAGAAATGAGAAATGAGCAGGAGGACTTTCATTTTTCATTCTGTACTCCTGGGTATAATTTTCTTAGGCAAGAGCATTGATTCATTTAAATTTTATAAATATAATTAAATAAAAGTGGCTACTGATGGCCAGTGGTGAACTAATCTTTAAGGAGCACAATGCTTTGAATCTCAATGTTGAAGATGTTATCAGCGAATAAGCATTTAACATCTAATCTGTTTGTATCTTCACAATTTTTAAGTTAAATTTTAGCCAGGCTAAATGAAAAGACACTATCTATTCCATACCAAAACTATCTCCAGGCCTCTGCAAATGGTTGACTAAATGATAGGAAGCAGAGAATTCGATGCATCTGCAAAATATTTTGATTCAGTAAAAAATTCTAAATGATAATTCTTTTTGTCTTATAGTTTTACATTTTTAAAGTAAGCTATACTTGACATACAACAAATTGTACATATTTAAAGTATCTAAGTTTTGGTATATGTATATACTCGTAAAATAATTCTAATCAAAGTAGTGAACATATATATCTATCATCCCTGGAACTTTCTCTTGTTTCTCCTGGCCCTCCTCACCACCTTCCCCAGGAAAACATGGGTCTGTTTTCTACATGAGGTGTTGTGGGTTTTTTTTTTTTTTTTACAATTTTACATAAATAGGATCACACAATGTGTACCCTTTTATCTGGCTTCTTATATATAATTATTTTGAGATGTTTTGCTGTGCACATCAATATTTCATTCCACTTTAATGCTAAATAGTATACCATTATAGAGATGTACAACAGTTTGCTTATCCATCCATCCATCCACTCACTTCTTTTTTTTTTTTTTTTTTTTTTTTTTGAGATGGAGTGTAGCTCTGTCCCCCAGGCTGGAGTGCAACGGCATGATCTCAGCTCACTGCAACCTCCACCTCCCAGGTTCAAGCGATTCTCTTGCCTCAGCCTCCCAAGTAGCTGGGATTAGAGGCACCTGCCACTACACCCGGCTAATTTTTGTATTTTTAGCAGAGACGGGGTTTTGCCATGTTGGCAAGGCTGGTTTCGAACTCCTGACCTCAAGTGATCCGCCCTCCTCGGCCTCCCAAAGTGCTGGGTTTACAGGCATGAGCCACCGCACCAGGCCATCCACTCACTTCTTGTTGGGCATTTGGGTTGTTCCACTTTGGGGCTGTTATGAATAATGCTGTTATGAATATTTGTGGACAAGCCTTTGTATGTCTATATGCTTTGTGTTCTCTTGAGTAAATCCCTAGGAATAAGATAAATGGGTCATATTGTAGGTGCATGTTTAACTTTTTAGAAGACAGATAAACTACTTTACCACTAGCACTTGTGAGAATTCCTGTCACTCCACCTCCTCACCATACTTGGTATGATCAGAATGTTAACTTAGTCAGTTTACCTGGAGTGTAACAGTATCTCATTATGGTTGAATTTGCATTTTCTTCATGACTAATATATGGAGTATCTTTCTTTGTGCTTATTTGCCCTTTGTACATCTTTGTTGGTGGAAGTGTCTGCTCAAACTCTTGTCCATTCTTTAAATAGGTTGTTTATTTTCTTATTATTCAGTTTTGAGAGCACTTCACATATTCTAAGTACAAGTTTTCTCCTCTTCCTGTCTTAGTTCATTTGTGATACTATAACAAAATACCTTAGACTGGGTAATTTATAAATAGCATAAATATATTGCTCACAGTTCTGGAGGTTGAAAAGTCTAAGATCAAAGTGTCTGCAGGTTCAGTGTCTGGTAAGGGCTGTTTTCTGCTTCCAAGATGGTGACCTGTTCCTGCATGCTCCAGAGGAATAAATACTGTGTCCTCCCAAGGTGGAAGGGACAGTAGAGGTAAACTCACCCTCTCAAGACTTTGCTAAGGCAGGAATTTATTGATGAAGGCAGAGCCAGCATGGCCAAGTCATCTCTTAAAGGCCACACCTCTTAATGCTGCTGCACTGGAAATTTAGTTTTAACATGAATTTTAGAGAGGACACAAACATTCAATCCATACCACTCCCTCCCCCATATTAGCTATATAACTATATTTTCCTGTCAGTGTCTTTAAAAGACCAGAATTTTCAAATTTAATGAAGTCCCACTTAATTTTTTTATGGATTATGTTTTTGGTCTCATATCTAGAAAACCTTTGCCTAATCCAAGAGTACTAAGATTTTTTTTCCTTGTTTTCTAGAAGTTGTATCATTTTATATTTAGATCTATGATGCATTTTGAGGTAATTTTTGTACATGGTGTGAGGTATGAATTAAATAATTTTCATTTGAATACCTAATTTTTGGTACAATTTTCTAAAAATACGATATTTTCCTCCATTGCTTAGCCTATAGCATTATTAAAAATCAATATTCTACATATTCATGGGTCCATTTCTATTCCATTGATTAACTTGTCTTTTATTACACCAATGACACACACTATATTAATAATTGTAGCTTTATAATCAGTCTTGAATTCTGGCACTGTTATTCCTCCAACTTTGTTCTTTCTTTTCTTTTAAAATTTCCCTGGCTAGTCTAGATTCATTGGATTTCCACATTAATTTCAAATCAGCTTGTTGATTTCTACCAAATAACCAATGCCCGCTGTGAGTTTGGTTTGGATTTTATTGACTGTATAAATCAATTTGGGGAAAATTGACAACTTTACTAAGTCTTCAATTTATGAAGCTATTATAAATAATATTTAATTTCAATTTAATGGAAGTTATTTTTATATTGATATTGTATGCTGCAGTATCACCGCATGCAATTATTTCTATTAGATATTTATGCAGATTTCATTGGAATTTATACATAGACAGTTCTGTCATCTTTAAATAAATATATCTTCTTCATACTCAATACTGTATTTCTTTTTTTGTCGTTGTTGCACTGGCTAGAATCTGCACTATACAATTCGAACAGGTAAGAGTAGATAACTTCTCATAATCATGATATTAGAGGGAAAATATTAAGTTTTTTAAATATAACCATTAAGTTAGCTGTAAGTTTTTAAAAGATGCTTTTTATCACACTGAGGAAGTTTCCTTTTGTTCTTGATTTGCTGAGAGTGTTTGTCAGGAATTCACATTGCAGTTTTGTCAAATTCTTTTTCAGCATCTATTGAAATAATCACTTTTTTAGTTTGTTAATATTGTAAATTACAGACACTGATTTTCTAAAGTTAAACTAACTGCATTCCTGAGATAAGCCCCACTTGATCATAATGCATTATCATTTTATACACTGTTGGATTTGATTTGCTGGCATTTTCTTTAGAAATTTTGCACCAATGGTCATCAGAGATATTACTCTGTATTTTTTTTTTATTTGTAACGCCTTTCCCTGGCTTTGATACTGGGGTAATGCTGGCTCATAGAATATTTGTGGAAGTCTTCCTTCTTTTGTCTTCAGGAAGAATTTGCTTTGAATTTGTATAATCTCCCCGTTGTATGTTTGGTAGAATCGAAGGCAAAACCATCTGGGCCTAGAACATTCCTCGTGAGAAATTTTTTAACTGTAACTTTAATGTGTTTAACAGATACAGGGTTATTTAGAGTACCTACTTCTTCCTGAGTAAAATTTGGTTGTTTTTATCTTTCATGAAAATTGTTCATTTCACATGCGTGTTTTTTTTCACAATGTTTCTATATTATTCTCTACTATCAGAAAAATTTGTAGTTATGTCCCTTCTTTCTTGATGCTGATAATTTGTATTTTCTCTCTTTTTTTCTGATTAGCCTGGCTAGAGGTTTATTGATTGTATTGACTTTTTTAAAAGAACTACATTTTGGTTTCATTTATTTTTTCTATTGTTTTCTGTTTCTATTTTACTGTTTTCTGCTCTGATTAATATCATTACCTTTTGCTTACAGGGGATTTAATTTACTCTTCTTTTTCTAATTAAATGTTATTGTTAAGGTAGAAGTTAAGGCTATTGATTTGATATCTTTTTTGCTATCTAACATAGATATTTAGTGATTCAATTTCTGTGTACACATTGCATTAGTAGAATCCTGCTATTTTGATATCATGTGTTTTTATTTTTTATTTAAAATATTTTCCAATCTCATTTTGCATTCTTCCTTGTCTCATAATTGCTTGGGCAATTGTAGGGCTCATCTCATTCATTCCAGGTATCTCCGAGATCACTATCTATTTTACCTAATGGCCAGTGTTTCCTAAACTATTGTCTAATATATTTTGCCTGTTTGGTTGTTGTTGTTTCAGATGGGAATGTAAATCTTGTCCCTGTTACTCCATCTTGATCAGAATTGAAAGTGCCTTAATATTGGTTTCTTTTATTATGAACTGTTAGAAAGAAAAAAAAAAGAATACATTGAATGCAAATAGGTGAGGATTTTTGTCTGTTTTGTTTATTGTATCTTTGGAGCCTCAACAATGTCTGGCATGCATTATAGTTGACATTTAAATACATAGTTCTCGATTGAATTAAATTACTGTCTATGTGTACTGAGTGATTTATTAAGATTTCCGGCATTATTTCTAATATTTAGAATTATCCTAAAAAGCTGGTGATGTTAACTGTCTTTTGCAGAGAGAAAAACGAAGCCTCAGCGAGGTTACATGTCTTACTCAAGGCCGAAGAGGTCATGTTCTGATCCAAGCAGTTCTGATTACTCAGCCTTCATACTTTCCCCTAAGCCATATTATTGTGCCAATGAGAAAAGCTTGGGGGGAATTATCAGTTAAACTTGGAACAAAATATTTAAATCCTAGATCATTGAATTCCTTAAAGCAAATGCCATTTTTAATGTAGAATGCATATTACCCATTAGTAATGCATATTACCTTATTAGTTGGCTATGGGGCTTTGTGAACATGAACAACACACCTCAAAATATAGGAGTTTAGAATTTCTTCCTAGTTTATTAAAAAAAACAGTATCACCACTTTTACAAATTTATATAAAAAGACGATGATATTGGGCAATGGTTAAGAACATGGGCTCTGAAATTGAATATTTCAAATGCTAATCACAGCTCTATTACTTAGTGTCTTAGGCAGATCTTCCCAAGTCTTATTTCTGTTTGTATAAATGGTAATGTTAATAACACCTACTGTGTTAGTTACAGTAGGCCAGCCTTGGCTCAAAAATCTCAGTGGCTTAAGGGAATTAATGTATATTTCTCAGGTATGTCACAGTTTTACATGTGTTAGGTGGCTCTCATGCATAGCTCTTTCCGTGCATTGACTCTGGGATCCTGGGTGTCTCCAAATAATTGTTTCATGATCCCCTAGAATCTCTTTGAGCAGAGAAAGACAGTTTAGAGCATCTCTTGCACTTTCATAACCATTTTAGCCCTGAAGCTATTAACAACATTCCTGTTCACATTCATTGGTAAAATCCAGTCATGAGCATTCACCAAAATGGTGTGGATACAGGGAAATGCAGTTCCTGGCTAGACAGCTTCTTCCAAGCAACCATTTCACAATATTGAAGGTGAAGCTGACTGTGTACAGCTGCCATCTAATAGGATTCTTATGAAGACAACACAGAATCTATGTAGTCTGTAACATCTGTCAAATACCATGCTCTTAAAAATTGTGAGTTATTATTATTATTACTTAATCAATATATTGACCTGAATAAATTCAAGAATCTTTAGCTACAACTGGGGTTCTGTGCTTACCTATTTATTGAAAGAGATTAGGAAACTCAGCTAAGTGGTGTAAAGCTGTGTCCGATGACGATTTTTCGAGGGTTGAAGCGTGAATTGTTCTGTTGAAATAAGTGTACAATATAGAAAATAATAGATAGGTAAGCAAGGGAGCAAAAATAGTTATAAACGTTATAAGAGCAGAAATTTATTACCTGCAGATATAGCCAACTCTTCCCTCCTCTGCCAACGTTTACATGCATTTATCTAACAAATACTAGTCCACTCATTCTGCCCCTACCTGGTAACATCTCTCAGAATCAACTTTTTCTTTCTATTGTCATTTCAAACTTTTGAGATTCAGCCCTCCAGGATCACCAGCATAGAGCTTCCGTGTTCCAGTCCAGACTATATTACTGACAAGTGACTCCTTCCAAAAGATGGCTTTCTTATGCCCTCACTGGGATTAAGAACGTCCAATAGCTCTTTATTAACTAATGAATCAAGTTCAAACTGCTCCTCCTCACTCCCAGGACTGCAATCAACTGGCTTCACCTGACATATCAATGGAACAATATTTATCAAAACGTCTTTCCATACCCTCCAGAGCAGATTCTTCACTTCAACCTTCTCTTCTAAATATGCCCTTGAAATTTTCTCCTATTTACATGCTTTTGTATTTATAGTATTTCTCCTTAAAATAATGTCTTCTAAGGTTCCTTGGCAGAGGCAATATGTACATTTCCTTCGAAGGCCATTTATCAGTTAGGATTCATTTATCTGCACATAATAGAAAACACAAAGTAACAGTAGCTTAAACCGATGGATATTAATTTCTCTCTCATAAAGGAAGTCTGGAGGTATGCAAAATAGGGCTGGCATGCCAGCTCTGCTGTCATGAGGCACTCTCTAATCTTTCTGTCCCACCATCCTAGAGTAAGGTGACTCAGTAAATTAGGACCCACAGGCATATCTGGCCCAGACTGCATTTGTAGGGCCTGCAAAATTAAAAATTTTATTTTTCTTTTTAAAGGAGTATATAAAAAGAAGATCAAGCAAAAATAGAAAAATATGAAAGAGAGCAAGTGTGGGCTATAAAGCCTAAAATATTTATTTTGTCTGTTACAGAAAGCTTGGAAACCCCTGCCCTAGAACATAGCTTTTACTCACAAGTTCAGCTCATGGTCAAACACAGCTGTTGGAGCTCCAGCCATTATGCTTACATTCCAGGTAGCAGAAAGACAAAAAGAGGAAAAGGCAAGGAGGGCATGACTCTCAGCTGAAGGAGTTCCATTTAAAGAGCTTTGGTAAAGTCTCACACATCACTTCTAACATACCATAGATTAAACTTTCCCAGAGGACTAAATTCAGCTGTATCATATCGGGAAATATGGAATATTTAATTGGGAAGATTATCACTTTTAATATAAATGGTGGTTTATTATAAACAAAGATGAATGTTGCATAGGCAAGTGTTCATCTCCGTTGCAGATCTGATAATGGCACATTTAAGCTCTTTAGGTCACTGTTCCAACATGAATGAAATGAGAATCCTAGCAATAGAGGATGACACAGGGGTTGTGCAATGAAAATGTGCTATAACATAAGAGCTGGGCATGATTCAGAAATGGGTTAAAGATACAATAAATAATGACCATTCAGCATATACTCTGGGAATCATTTTACCTTAAGTTTCTGTGGGGGATTTAGTTTTTAATATTTAATTTTTATAAATACATAATAGTTATACATATTTGTGTCATTTCTGTGATATCTTGACACAAGCATACAATGTGTGATGATCCAATCTGGGTAACTGGGGTATCCATCATGTAAACCATTTATCACTTAGTGGTGAACTGAGAATTGATATTAGAATTGGCTACATAGAAGTCATGTTTGATCTTGACAAAGAAAATTTTAGTATATATAAGGGCAAACAGCTTGATTACAATAAATTCGAAGAATAATGGAGATGATGCAATTCATCACAGCAATAGGATAATTTCTTTTTTTTGTACTGCAAGCCAGTCAATGTATTTCTTACCTTTCTTTTCCATTTTTTTTTTTAACTACTAACTGGCCGTTCAATTTGGTGACCAGTGTAAATCCTTGAGTTAGGGTGTGGGTCTTTGGCTGTAAGTCTCTGATACTTAGAGCACTACCTGACCACTCATGGTGGGTACTGAGTGGATATACCTGATGAAAGAACTCATGATGTGTAATTTTGTACCTTTGGCTTTTTGTAGTCATGTTTACATGACTGAGTGCTCAAGGAGCTGTATTTTTAGCTCCCAAGAGGTGGTAAAATATGTGTTTCTAAGCTCTTTTTGAATCTGGGGTTTTCCCAGAATTCTAAAGGTTCTAGGAAGCCAGATTCAAGATAAGCAAAATATAGATGGATTTATGATTTGCATGTTGTTGTCCAGACAATGGGATAATTTGTTTAGTATATAGAGAGCTATAAGAAATTGAGAAGAACCAACAATTCATAGAAAAGCAAGTAAAGCATATATATATATATATATATATACACACACACATATATATAAATATACACATATATATGTATATATATAAAGAGAGAGAGAGAGAGAGGGACAGAGAGAGAATTAACAAAGAAATACAAATGCCCTTTAACCACATAGAAAAAGTGCTCAATGTCATTCATAATAGAAATGCAAATTAAAATAACACTGAAAATACAATTTTTGTCATCTATCTATACAAAATATGAAAATACACTCAGCTGGCAAGGTTTCAGGAAAATAAATACTTTTATATGTTGCTTTGTGACATTTGAAAATGGTGCAACTCCTACGGAAGGAAATTTGGCAGTAATGTATGAAATAAATTATAGATGTATTTACCCTTTGAGCCAACAATTCTACTACTAGGAGTCTAGCCTGTGCATACACCTGCGCAAATATCAAATGCCATGTGTTTAAGGAGTTAATTAGGATATTGTTTGTAATGACAACAACCCAATGTCCAGCAAGTAAGGAATAGTTGAATCAGTGATGACCATACACAGCCATTGTAAAATTAAAGAATGAAGAACTTCTTTAAATTAGTGGTCCCCAACCCTTTTGGCACCAGGGACCAGTTTTGTGGAAAAGACAATTTTTCCACGGACAGGGTTGGGGGGTGGGGATTGTTTCGAGAGGAAACTGTTCGACCTCAGAGCATCAGGGATACGCAACATAGATCCCACGCATGCGTAGTTCACAATAGGCTTCGCTCTTGTATGAGAAATCTAATGCCGCGGCTCATCTGACAAGAGGCGGAGCTCAGGTGATAATGATCACCGCTGGCTTTTGCTCACTTCCACCTGTGCAGCCCAGTTCCTAACAGGCCACGGACCAGGACCTGTCTGTCTGTGGCCTGGGGATTGGGGACTCATTCTTTAAATAATGACAGTGGGAAAATCTCCTGGGTATATCTGAGTAAAAACAAACAAACTGCAGACAAGCCTATACAGTATATTGATGTCTGCATTAGAAAAGTGGACAGAATTAGAAATTAGAAACCAAAAAAAAAATGGCTTATATTATGAGTTTGGTGGGGCAGTGATAGAAGCAAGACTTCCTTTGCTTTCCTATGTTGTTTGAGTTTTGTATAATGATCTTATTTATTTTTTAAAAATGAGAGAATGGAAGAAAAGAAGTTAGAGATAGTGAATATAGACACATTAGGTGAGTGGCTCTAATGAAAAGTGAAGAAATTAGACAGTAAGTTAGAAGGGGATGTAGGGTCAACAGTTTCCTAAATTTTATTTTATTTATTTATTTTGAAACGGAGTCTAGCTTTGTCATCCAGGCTGGAGTGCAGTGGTGCTATCTGGGCTCACTGCAACCTCTGCCTCCCAGGTTCAAGCAATTCTCCTGCCTCAGCCTCCCAAGTAGCTGGGATTACAGGCGTGTGTCACCATGCCTGGCTAATTTTTGTATTTTTAGTAGAGACAAGTTTTCACCATGTTGGTCAGGCTGGTCTCGAACTACTGACCTCAAGTGATCTGCCCATCTCTGCCTCCAAAACTGCTAGGATTATAGGCATGAGCCACCGCACCCAGCCTATTTTGTTTTTATATTAATCTTCAATATAGAAGTATTTACAGTATTGTGCAGGCTGTTGGAACTGATCTAACAGAAAAGTGAAATTTGAGCATGGAGGAAAAAAAGGGCTAAGTCCTGACAATGTTGTCCCTGTGCAAGGAGAACTTTTCAGAGCCTATGCACAAGGCTAGAGGGTGTCCTTAGATGAAAGCCCATACCATTCAGTTCATTCACAGCAAGGAAGAAAAAGCAGTGATACAAGCACAGAGGGAGGGCTGTGGACTGAATCGTGCCCCTCAAAATTAATATGCTGAAGCCCTAATCCTCAATGTGATGATAGATGAGGCCTTTGGGAGATAATTCGGTTTAGATGGGCTCATGGAGGTGGGTCCCTTGTACAAGATTGGTCCCCCTATAAACCAAAGAGCTTGCTCTCTATCTCTCGTCACCGTGTGAGGACACAGAGAGAAGACAGCCGTCTGCAAAGCAGGAGAGGCCACACCAGATCTCACCCATGCTAGCATTCAGATGTTGGGCTTCTCAGGCTCCAGAACAGCAAAAAAAAAAAAAAAAAAAATGTCTTTTGTTGAAGACATCCATTCTATGGTATTTAGTTATGGCAGCCCAAGTAGACTAAGGGAGGTAAAGGCCTGATGTGATTGTGGGAAACTGTGGAAGTCATTAGTTACCGTTGTAATTTTAATAAAATCATGATTTTCTTATACAGGTAGAGTTACTTAGGACTCGATTGATTATTTCAGTGTCACTAGGATTTATGGCTAAAATCCACCTCCTATGACAAGCTACACTTAACTCTTGTGTGAAAGAACAAAGATTTCTTTCACAAGTCTTCTAACAAAGGTATTTCCTTTGGCAAACATTATTAATTTTAAGTTTACAGTCCATAGTCCTTAGAACTATTTAAATAAATCTTCTAATATTACAGAAAGGCTCTTTTTCCTTTCTATCAAGTAGATTTTTAGACAGAAACAAAACTGAGTGATAACAAGATACAAAATGGGTTGAAAGATGTAACTTAAATGTTACGGTAACAAGGATGTAAATTTTATATTCATTAACTACTGTGTTGATTAACAAGAAATAATGGCCAACTTGAGTCCTTTCTTTTTTCAAAGCACCCAAGTCAGCAGATTGCCTTTATTTCAAACTTCTTCATTAGATACATATTAAGACCGATAGTCTGAATTTAGGTCCATTTTTCTGCCAGGGCAGAATTATAGAATGTGGGGCTAGTAAATTTCTAATTTGATTCAATTAAGTTCTCATCAATTTCTTATTGTGTGGGTAACCACACACACAATTTTATACTCACAAATGGTCTTAGAGGAATAACCACTTGAGCCATGTTGATATTTCTTGTTCCCTTTATGCTTATAAACTCCTCCAATGCATACATGCAAACACACACATAATCACCCAACTCTATCACTCCCTCCTCTAAGACAGGGGTAATGTCTTTGACTAAGGTCTAAGTACTTGGTCTGCGTCCCCAGGTTGGAACCAGCTGAACTGAGATCACAGTCAGGGGAGCCATCCCAGAACATCAGAATCAATGGTGGCTTTGCAAGTGACCCAACATACTTGCTTTCCTAACTGGCCTCTCTGCCTCAGTCCTGCCTCCCTCTCAGCCATTGGTACAGTGTATCCAGACGACAAATGGAGCCAAGCATTACCCTCATTAACACTCCCATTATCCTTAAATCAGTCTCAAACTTTCTGGAGTTCTACATACCCTGTGTGTTTCCTGGAACTCCATGCTCCTTTGAACTAGAAGATTGGCTCCAATCCCTGCACACTGCCCTGTGAAAAGTCTCATACCATCTCCAAGGGGTCTGCAAGTGCTAGAGTCATCCTCTCTTTGCTGAATAACATTTGACTCTACGTACTGACCGTGACAGGAAATTCTACCATTGCCCTGATATGACAACAGATATAGAACTTGCATTTCCACAAATAAAAACAAAACACTACAAATGCATTTCTCTCTTTTGTCTTTGTGGTACCTAGTACTGAATATTATTAGGGTGTTATAAAAGGACATTTCCAACACAGTGAAGCAAATAACTTAAAATCCATGTTTTTATAATTCCTTTGTCCTCCCTTTATAATTTTTTTCCTGCTTTTTTATTTCCCCTTTTCTCATTTTTCCAGTGTCCCCAAACCATAGATCCCTGTTCATTTCCAATGCAGAGCAACTCATCATCCTCTTTTCTTTACTTCATTACTCTCCTTAGTCTTGCCTCTGGACTTAAAGTTAGGATATGTTCGTAACCAAAGCTTCCTTCCTAACAGGGACTCTGGGACTAATTACTAATAAAGTATAATTTTTTCACCTCAACATTCTAAATTTTTTTTTCTGGTCTTGCCTTATGTCAACCATGTCCTTTTTCAAAACTTAACATATTTGCTTTCACCAAATCAACTTCTCGGAACTCCTAGAATGGTCCTGCGTCTTCTCATTCTAGACTTCTGCAGACATTGCTGTCTCCCTGGAAGCTTTTTCATTTGAGACCCTTCTCTGTTCACCTAGATAACTCCTACTAATCTCTCAGGATTCAATTTAAAATTCATTTTCCAGGAGCCACAAGATGGGTCCTGAAGCTCCAGTTATGTGGTTTTTGGAGCTATTGAAAACAGAGAGTTTTCAATATTTAATTCCCACTTCCTAGGACAAACTTTGCACATAGGAGTATTTTAACAAACAGTTAAATGCATAAATGCATGAAGGAAGAAAGAATATCAGGGTTTTGCTAAATTGTTTATTCCAAAACTATAAAACCCTCTCTAATTCACAGCCAAAGTCTTTGATCAAACTAAATCTTTCTCTTCATATAATCTTCTTAGCCTTTTTCTGCATTTAGACTTTTGAGAACATTTCAAATTTAGGGACCAAGAAATAATTATTATATAGATTGCACACTTATGTAATTCCTCCTAAGCAAAATATTTTGGTTCAAATAAAGCTACTGGGAAAGATATTTCTAAGCTAGCAATTTATCTTTTAATGCTATATACTCAAAGCCAATTTAATTCACATTTTCTTTTACTGTACCAAAATTTGACATGTTAAAGGCAGCGCAGTTTTCCATTCAGCAAAGTTTTAGTGTTCATCAAAACAGATTGATCATTCATATTGCCACTCAGAGATAAATAAAATAATTTGGCAAATTGAATTGTGCTGTCCTTTTCAGTAGGGATAAATTGTTATTTGCTGTGATTTGTCACTTTACTTGGCCTTTCTTAATGTTGTTTACTTCAGCTTTTTTTTTTCTTCTGTGGTATCACAGTTGGAATTTGGTCCAGTTCTTTTTTAAGAATAATATTTTTTGAACTGATACAGGAAAAACAATGAATAATGCATCTTGACAGTGGAATTTCACTTCTTATATTTAAATATTTTTTAAATTAGTAAAATAATTAGCATTTGGTAAAGGTATTATATGTCAGAACGGTATAAGCATGCCTTGACATTGGATAAACGTAACTATCATCATTGGATGCGTAAACATTATGTAGGTGGATGAGAAGTGTGGCGTTAATTTAGTCACCCAAATATGGTTTTAGTAGTGTCAGTATTCCATATTCCAGATTACTAACTCCATTACTCACCTTGCTGTCTGTCCAATATCTTAGCAATTGCTGACTCCAGCATCCTCTGTTTTTTGTTCTCTGAAGGTTGTTATTTTGGTATAGATTGTTCTTTATAATATACAATGTCATAAAGCATATAGTTCCTTAGCGTAAAGGCAAAGAGTAGAATTCAATAAAAATGAACATTGTCATAGATTTAAGCTACTGAGCGAAAATCATTACATCAAAGGTTAAGCCATTAGGCAGCAGTTTCCTGATTTTCATAACATGAAGAGATTCACTGAGTATTCATTGAGTAGTCTTTAGTCTATGATTTGGAGGGGAAAATGCCCAGAATTCATAAAAATAGTACTTGATTTTTTTAAGTCCTCTTACTATTATTCCCAAAGTACTTGAATTTTTTTTCTTTTTTTTTTTCTTTTCTTTTCTTTTTTTTTTTTTTTTTTTGAGACGGAGTTTCACTTTTGTTGTCCAGGCTGGAGTGTAGTGGCGCGATCTTGGCTCACTGCAACATCTGCTTCCCAGGTTCAAGCAATTCTCCCACATCAGCCTCCCAAGTAGCTGGGATTACAGGCATCTGCCACCATGCTCGGCTAATTTTTGTATTTTTAGTAGAGACAGGGTTTCACCATGTTGGTCAGGCTGGTCTCGAACTCCTAACCTAAAGAGATCCACCCACCTTGGTCTCCCAAAGTGATGGGATAACAGGTGTGAGCCACCGCGCCTGGCCAAAGTACTTGATGTTTTTAATGGCCTGGAATATAACATCAAAATAATTCCTGCCATAAATCTATTTTTGAAAGAAATTAGGAGTAAATACATTTTTAAAAACTTTGATAATAAAGAAAAATAATAAATTATGTGTTAGGAGCTCAACAATTCTGAAGCAGTTCAGTTCATGAGCAATACACTTACTAGTCAATATTCAGTAAAAATATCAGGGTCCAAGTCAGGAAGATACGGATCACACAAATTGGGTAATTTGAAAAGAGTTTAATAAAGGAACTATTTACAAAGGTTGTAGGGAAACCATAAGGAAAGCTACGGTCTCTCTGGCTGGCAACAGCAGTGCAAACTGGGCCTCCCCGAGAACTGAAGGAGTGAAGAGGGAAGTTATTGGAACCCAGGTTTGGGGGTGGGGGCATCGGGTAGATAGGTCCAAGGAATGGAACTGTAGCCTTTGGTCAAGGAGTGTACCTTACCCAGTTGCAGCCAAGCCTCAGGGAGGGATCTTGAATACCTCACCTCCCTCCAGCTCAGGCCAGGCACTCCCTAGGCTGAGCCCAACCGGAAGCCAGAGGACACAGGCACTTTTTAACCCTTCTGGTCCACCTCCCAGGACGGAGAGCAAAGTGTGTAGAAGTATACAGTATATATGGCTATAAATATATATAAATATATGCCCCCCACATATATATACATATACATACACACACAAAAGGTACATCTAATATACTTATATAAATATGTATATACAGCGATGTACCACTCAGTAACCATGAGAAACAATGAAATGTGTCTTAATAGAGCAAAAGAATAAAAAATGCTTTTCTATGACTTCAATTATGCTTAGTATTGAATCATTTCCTAATTTATTTTGAACATAAAGGTATGTTCAAAATATTCAGCTGTGTTTCAAAATCTTATGAGTTTCCAGAAGGAAGAACATCCTCTACACTGTCAATATTTTCCTTTTTTTCTTTATTTCCCAGACACTTGACGTGTGTAAACACACACCGCTGATAACAAATTTGCCAAGGGCTCTATCTATGGGTTGCTATTCGGGAACTGTATGACTGTGACATAAAGTGACAGGAAGATTTATTCTCATCACTTTAGAAGTACAGCAGACTCTCTAACCTGTGTTTCAGTTGGGGCAATCATATGTGGTAGGAATCTAACGATAAATGCTGGTAGCTGAGCTTCCTGCTCTGGCCAGTAGAATCTGAATAATTCTTATTGGTCTTCCACTTTTTTTTTCTTTTTTTTGAGACGAGTCTCGCTCTGTTGCCCAGGCTGGAGTGCAATGGCGTGAATTCTGCTCACTGCAAGCTCCGCCTCCCGGGTTCACGCCATTCTCCTGCCTCAGCCTCCTGAGTAGCTGGGACTACAGGCGCCCGCCACCACGCTTGGCTAATTTTTTGTATTTTTAGTAGAGACGGGGTTTCACTGTGTTAGCCAAGATGGTCTCGATCTCGTGACCTCGTGATCCTCCCGCCTCAGCCTCCCAAAGTGATGGGGTTACAGGCGTGAGCCACTGCGCCCAGCCGAGTCTCCCACTTTTAAGGATTTTTCTCTTTCATAGAATCTGTATTCAAAGAATCTAAAACAATATTTTCGATGATAGACTTTGTAAAGCTAATTACTGAGAACGATGGACTCTACACTTCAAAATGAATTCATACACGGAATTAAACAGTCTAATGCAAGGACAAAGATAGAAGAAATAAATTATGATTAATATGCAGACAAAGTTGCAGCGTAGACCTGATGTTTATCTATTGTCCCTTTGAGCTAAGAGCCTAGTGAAATCTTTAGTCAGGCGTGGGTATTGGAAATACTTCTTTTCTGGTCCTGTGTACTCCTGATACTTGGGATTCATTTGCTCATCTCTCAGTACCAGACCATTTTCTGTGCTTCAGTGATTCTCATCAGGCACATTGCTTTACTTGAATCAGGACCAGTATGGTAGCTGCACAGAAAGAAAAGCAGTTGCTTCTGTTTCAGACTTTAATCAGGGCCCTTTTCACCTCCATTTTTTATAGCTTCTGAATTTTGCACTGTACAAACCACAGTGCCCAGGAAATATTGGAGGACTCTGTTGCACTCTGAAAGCTTTAACCTTTGGAGACAGAGGATCAGGTCACTTTTCATGCAGTTGAGCTAGAGCAGTGGTTTTCAAATTTGTAATTCATAGGTCAGTTGCATCCATTTCACCTGTGGAGCCTTGTAAAAATACAGATGTCCTCAAGTTTTTATTTAGAATATTGGGTTACAATTCAGGAATATGAGTGTTTAAAACCTCCCAGGTTCGTAACCTCTCCCCACCTCCGTGAAACTCTGAATAATTTGTTAGACCTTCCATTGCTTAATTTATTTCCTTTACTAAAAATGGAAAAAGAGTTGATAGTAGAGACTCTAAGTTTCTAAAGCTACGGAAGCCTGAGTATTAGGGTTACTTCTTTGCATGGCCCCTGTGAGTAGGTGGAGTTGCAGGGAGTTTAGAGCAGGGAAGGGTTTTGAGTTATAGTCAGGAGTCACCTGTATGTAAAAATTTCTGGTAAATTGCCATCAGAGATCTCAAAACAAAGAAATAAGAAGTTCTAAGATTGTTAATTTCTTGTGACTTATTTTCTCATTCTGAATAAACGTTTCATTTTGTATTCATATTACTATTTTTTTTTTCCCCTAAAGATGGCCCTCTAAAATTGTAAAAGTGCCAAACTCCCAAAACTCAGATCTGGTCCTGTTTGCCTATTTGAGCTGCTATTAGTGTGAGAAGAAACTCAGATGATAGTAGCAGAAACAGAAAGAGGAAGAGGCTACAAGAGATGGTAGATGCTGAACTTAAGGCATTTGATAACCAATGGATATAGAAAGAAAAGGAAATGAAAGGACAAAAATGGCTCTAAGTTTTCAAACTTGACTGATGAGGAAAATGTTCACATCAAGAATGGACTGAAGAAATAAGGAGGAGATGCTGGGTTAGGGTGAAAGGAGATGAGCCCCATTTTACATTGGAAAGCTCTATGGAACAACGGAAGTAGCTTTATATTCCAGTATGCCAAATTCTCAGCTCCAAGACTCCAGTACTGTGTGCTCTACAGTATGTTTTGTGATGTGCCTGAGTTTTGGTTTCTTTATTTCAATTAAGGACTCTTCATACCAGGGTCAGGGGTTTAGCATGAGGAATAGATGAGCTTATGTACAATATTTAGCTCTTTTTTTGACATAAGCTCTGGGATGAATAAACAGTCCTTGCCCTGTAAATTTTAGAAATCTCTGAATGTATCTCTATTAAATGATATGTTTTATAAAAGGGTAAAATAATGACTTTTATACAGATATAAAATAAATACATTAAGGATTTTATTTAACTCTTTAGCATGGTATGGATGTTACAACTGGTTCAAAGAAGGATTTAAAGTACCACTCACATATTGGCAGATTAGTAATGCCAACGTGAACTGACAAATAAAATACTGGTTTATTGCACGGGGCAGAAGGGGGTTGTATTTCTGAAGGATAAAATTCATGTGTGTATCTATAGACAAAAATATTTGTATTGTTATCAGTTATCTACAACTTACAGAGCTGTACACTCACTCAAGGGGAGTTAAAGGCACAGAGACTTCACAGAATAAGAACTCTGGGCCTGGCGTGGTGGCTCACGCCTGTAATCGCAGCACTTTGGGAGACCAAGGTGGGTGGATCACCAGGCCAGGAGTTCAAGACCAGCCTGGCCAAGATGGTGAAACCCCATCTCTACTAAAAATACAAAAAAAAAAAACTAGCTGGGCATGGTGGTGGGTGCCTCAGCCTCAGGAGGCTGAGGTAGAGAATTGCTTAAACCTGGGAGGTGGAGGTTGCAGTGAGCCAAGATCACGCCACTGTACTCCAGCCTGGGTGATAGAGTGAGACTCCATCTCAAAAAAAAAAAAGAAACTGTGATGGCTGTGGTTAAACAAAGCCTAGTGGTCCATTGAAAACACCAAGTGTATTAGTTTTCTATTACAGTGTAACAAATAACCATAAAGTTAGTGGCTTAAAACAATACCCATTTATGATCAAGTGTAGATCAAGTGTCTAGCTTATCTCAGCTGCCTTTACCACTGGGTTTCATAAGGCCAAAATCAAGATGTTGCTGGGCTGGGCTACTGCCTGGAATCTCTGGGGAAGAATCTCCTTCCAAACTCGTTCAGGTTACTGGCAGAATTCAGTTCCATGTGGTTGTAGGACTGAGGTTCCCCATTTCCTTGCTGACTATTGGTCAATGGTCACTCTCCACTCCTAGAGACCACCCTTATTACTTCTCACTTAATCTTCTCTATCTGCAAACCAGCAATGGAGCTTTGAGTCCTTCTTTTGCTTTGGATCTTTCTGTTTCTCCCCCTGCCACCAGTGGACGAAGTTCTCTGTTCTCCACTTTTAAGGGCTGGTTTGATTAGATTAAGTTTATGTAGATAATCTCTGTATTTTAAGGTCAACTGACTTAGGACTTCACATCTGCAAAATATCTTCCTAGGGAGTACCTGAATTAATGCTTGATCAAATAACCAGGAAACCTGAATGCTGGGGGAGCTATCTTGAGAATTCTGCACAACACCTAGTAATCTTTTTGGTCAGTTTCAATGTCTTTTATATATTTTTTTTTTCTTGCAAGTATAAAGAAATTCCTCTCCATGTCTTAGTTTGCAGGATCCACACTTCTCTATGTTATATAGATATGAACTAAACGTAGTAAGAATATGAAAATGCCAAATGAGTTGGTCTCCTTCACAGATATTGTCTCCATTTACAGCACCTACTTTCAAACATTTATATGCCATGCATAATATTTGCAGTTTTATTCCTTAATCCTCAAATCATTACAGGGCATTAGGATTATTATCACTTTCTAAATAGCTGTGACACGTTTCTTGGGAGTCCAACATCCAATTTGCGTCAGTTCCTGCTCTGAAAGCATGACAAGGTGAAGAGATGCTGGCAGGAAGGCAAGGGCGGGAGACATATAGGAAGATAGCAACTCTGACCTCAGATCTTTGCCGTTAAGTACAGCTCACACATCCAGGAGCTCTCAGCACCCTAGGAACACTGACTGAAAATCACATTTCTGAAGCAGCAAGTTGAAGATTGGAGATAATCTTCACTACAGAGCCCCCAAAACAGAATAGCTGAGGTCAAAGAATAGCCATAAGCCTGTCCTGCCATCTTCCAGGAGTATAAAAGTTCTGGGATGTGTAGATGTAACTAACCCCTCCTATTTGTAATGCACAGTACTGATTATTCCCAAAGCTAGCCAATTCATCACCTCTCACTGGACTCTTACGTGGCCTAAGCTCTTTTTCATTTCAGATCAAACTATTCACCAAACAAATAATACAGAAGCTCCTTTTGTCCTTCTTCTGATCAAAGTAGTTTCTAAGATCCTCAGCCCAGGGCAGCCTAGATTTTGTTTAACTTTTTTTTTGTTTGTTTTTTGGGTTTTTTTTTTTTTTTTTTTTTTTTTGGAGACGGTGTCTTGCACTGTCACCTAGGCTGGAGTGCAATGGCGCGATCTCAGCTCACTGCAACCTCAGCCTCCCGGGTTCACACGATTCTCCTGCCTCAGCCTCCCGAGCAGCTGGGATTACAGGCGCACACCACCACACCTGGCAAATTTTTAGTATTTTTAGTAGAGACATGGTTTCACTATGTTGGCCAGGCTGGTCTCGAACTTCTGACCTCGTAATCCACACGCCTTGGCCTCCCAAAGTGCTGGGATTACAGACTTGAGCCAGGGTTTTTTTGTTGTTGTTATTTTCTGTTGTCTCCTTATCCTGAAACTATATACAAACTCACATGTTACCTTGCTTGACCTCATTACCTTTTGTAATGCCCTAAAAAGAGGTTTTATTGTTGAATGGATGCAGATTTACTTGCATCATTTCTTTTACATTGAAATATTTTCACAGAATTAAAGTGTACATTTCAATAAAAGATGGGTCATGCTTTTCCTAAACTTTTCCTATCTGAGTTCTTCTATGGTAAGCGTGTATTCAAACATTAAGCCAACACAGTAGACTCTACATGTTTCTACATAAAATCAGGGATTTCATTGTCTACAGAGAAGAGACCAAATTTTCCTTCTTCATATTTTTTTCAAATTATATCTGACACTTTTTCTCAACTAGAACAAACAATATCAAAAAATGATGATTATGTAAATACTAACATTTAAAAGAAATAATTATTGAATGTCTATAAGTTTTTTTTATCATAGTACTTGTTATGAAAAGAGAGAAAACAGAGACTCCCTGTTCTTAGGGCACTCACAGTCTATTTGTCCAGACATACCTCATTTTATTGTGCTTTGCAGATATTATGTATTTTACCAATTGAAGATTTGTGGCAACCCTGCATTGAACCAGTCTATCAGTGCCATTTTTCCAACAGTATGTACTCACTTCATGTCTCTGTGTCACCATTTTTTAGTATTAAAGTGTTTTTGAACTAAGGTATGTGCATCTCTTCCTTAGAGATAATGCTATTACACACAATAAACTACAGTATACTATGAACATAACATTTTATGCAGTGGAAATCAAAAAGTTTGTCTGACTTGTTCTGTTGCTATATTTGCTTTATTGCCAGGGTCTAGAAACAAACTCACAGTATCTCCAAGTTATGCCTGTGTGTACAAGTTACACTTGACCAAAAGGATCAACTGCAATAAGTGACTGTCCCAGATAATGCATGCTAGCGGAGGTGGAGACAGAGGCAGGCTGCAGGGGTCAGGGAGGGCTTCATGAAGAAACTGAGACTGAGAGGACCTTGAAGGTGATCAATAGCGGATGGACAGGGACTTTCCAACCTTGGAAACCAACTTGAGCAAATGCACTTTTGCAGAAAGAAAGGAGGGGGCAGGGACTAGAGTTGTCCACTTTGTCAGGGCAAATTCAGAAAAAAGACTGGAAAACTGGATGAGGGTCAGATCATAAAGGGCATTGGAAAGCAGCCTGCAGTGTTTGGACTTGATTCATTAGAAGATAAGAGAATATTGAGGGTTTATGTATTATTATTATTAAATTCAAGCTGGTTTTTAGAATAGCGGGGTGTGTTGGAGGAGACAGAAAATTATTAGCATAAAGTTTTAAATTAAAATCGAGGCACAGAGGAGGTGCATTATGTTAACATTGTGCAATCCTTTTAGATGCATTAGTTAATTAGTTAATTAAGTACTCTAAACACAGAGGAAAGAGAATGGGCTTTGATGGGCTTTGATAAGATTGTAAGCACTTACTGAGCACTTAAGATGTACCAAATGTTGTTCTAAGAAGTTCACATGAATGATATAATTTTGTTCTTCTCAATATTCTCATGGA
This sequence comes from Pan paniscus, assembly GCF_029289425.2. NCBI lineage: Eukaryota > Metazoa > Chordata > Mammalia > Primates > Hominidae > Pan > Pan paniscus. The sequence continues at coordinate 21,389,273 of NC_073252.2, read as the reverse complement.
ATATGTACTTTTATAACCTGATTTTTAGGTGGAGAGGCTGAGGCCCAAAAGAGAAAGCAAATTGCATAAGGCCACACAGGTAGTAACCAGAAAAACATGGATTCAAAGCCAAGCGGCCTGACAGCAATCTATACTATAGCTGCCTGTAATAAATAAAAGACTATTTTTTTGAAAGACCATGCTTTTTCTTAAAAGCTCATTGAATTTCGCACTCTACTATGAACTTTTGAATCTGAGAGAGTGTGTTAAATTTCTGGTAATTGGGTAAAATTGACTCTCCAGGGACATCTATCCTGTAACTTTGACTTGATACATAGCCCAGTGTGAGAAGCTCAGTATGTTAGAAAGAATGTGGACTCTGGGGTTAAAAAGACTGATCATTAAACGTGGCTGAGGGAGAGTAAATTAACCTTTCTACACTTGTGTTTTCTTCTACACTTCTAAAAATAGTGTCATAGGTTAGAGTCCCTCGGAAACAGCCCCTCAGGAGGTATTTAGTGTGTAGAATATTTATTATGGGATGCCCCTGAGATTCACATCTATGGACGGAGAGAAAGACAGTAAGCCCGAGCAGAAGAAGTTGAGCTGTGTTTCACTTTCAAAGAAAGCCTCAGCCAATTCCAGGGGCAGTGCTAAGGCTAGAACGTTCCTTTAGAGTTGTCCTGAGTTGAGTCGAGATGGAAAGTCATGTCTCATTGGATGTGGGCTGGGAAGGGTGTGATCACAGCAAGATAATTGTCTACAGCTGAAGCCATCCCTGAGGAGCTAGCCACAGGGGGTGTTCTGCTGACAGTACTCTGAGCAAAGTGGGCAAAGTCCATCATTGAAGGGGCATCTGGGCCATGTATCCAAATTCACAGTTTCTCTAATGACCATTTTACCTAGTACATGCTCAAAAACATGTTGGCATTCTTCCCATTTTACCTGAAGTACTTCTGACTGATATAATAAAACTGAAAGAGGTGCTTACTTTTGTTTACGTTTCTATTTTTGTCTTATCCATCTCTCTTTTTCGTTTTCTTCTCTTCCGAGGACAAAGCAAATAATTGAAACAAGTAATGCACCTATGGCAGCTCAGGCTGCAGGTCTCACTTTCCTAATTTTTGCTCCAGAGAAAACTCATAAATAAATAAGAGTCTTAGTGTGATGTGGGATTTTTTTTAAAGAAATCTAAAATAAAGCAACATGCAAACCCAAGTTAAAAATATACCTAGTGTTAGAGTGGAGTGATTGTATTGGCTTCCTATGGCTACTGGAATCAATTACCATAGACTTAATGGTTGGAAACAACACACATTTATTACCTTATCGTTTTGGAGGTCAGAAGTCTGAATGACTTTCACTAGGGTGAAATGAAGTTCTTGGCAGGCCCGTGTTTCTTTCTGGAGACGCTAGGGGAGAATCCATCTTGCCTTTTCCATCCTCTCCAGGCTGCCGGCACTCCTGCCTCATGACTCCTTTCCATCTTCAAAGCCAGCCATGGCAGCTGAGTCTTCTTATACTGCATTGCCCTGACACTCAGCCTCCCACCTCTCTCTTTCAGTTTACAACCTTTAGGAATACATTCTGCCTACCAGGATTATCTAGTATAATCTCCCCATTTCAAGATCCTTAAGGTAATCACATACGCAAAGTCCCTTTTAGTATGTAAGTTAACATCTTCATAGTTCTTGGGGATTAGTTCTTGGACATCATGAGGCCATAATTCTGTCAACCACAGGGATGTAAAACAATGGTGAGAGAACAACCAAAAAAAAAGAAGAAGAAGAAGAAAAAGAAAGAAGTGCCTTACCTTTGTGCAAGAACTTATTGAGAAAGTCTTCAGAATTTGAGCTTTTAGGATTAGTAAGTGATTTCTAGGAGGAACAAGAATGATGGCATGCTCTCTAGACAGAAAGACCACAGCATGAAAAAGCATATTTGTGTTTGAAAATATACAAGAATATAAAGTTTGACAAGCAAGGTATAAGTACAATAAGAAAAATAAGATGGGGAATCTGATGGAAGGAAAGTGGAACTGAGTTTTGAGGAATTAATAATATTTACACTATTTGAGTGGGATCCTTAGGGCACAGAGGTGAGAAGGAATTGGAAATAGAAAAAAGAATTCCAGGTGGCAGAAACAACACCAGCAAAGCAAAGACATGTAGATGGCAATGACTCAGCATATGCATTTTGACATCGTCCAAGGGACTGGAAGGAGTTTCTTAGAAAACATGGCCATCAGTAGTTTCTGCTGAACTCAAAGATGATAGCTTTAAGATTAAAAACAAAAAAGTTGGCTGGGCTTGATGGCTCCCAGCACTTTGGGAGGCTGAGTCGGGCAGATCACTTGAGGTCAGGAGTTCGAGACTAACCTGGCCAACATGGTGAAACCCTGTCTCTACTAAAAATACAAAAATTAGCCAAGTGTGATGGCATGTGCCTGTAGTCCCAGCTACTCGGGAGGCTGAGGAAGGAGAATCACTTGAACCTAGGAGGCAGAGGTTGCAGTGAGCTGAGGTCATACCATTGCAGTCTAGCCTGGGTAATAGAGCAAGACTCCATCAAAAAAAAAAAAAAAAAAAAAAAAAAAAAAAAAAACACCTGTGCAAGGGAAAAAGCCTTCATTTTAGAAAAATACATGTTTCATTAACTATTATTTCTAAACGGTTCATAACAACATCTAGAGTTTTTATTACTATGGAAAAGTTTCCTATTTCTAAGTTTACCACTGCTTTTTTCATTAAAATGCTAATAATCTCATCATAACTATATTTTACCATGTTTTTATAGTAGTAAGTCCTGAAACAGGAATTGTTATACCTGTTGAGCAGATGAACAGAGGCTCCGAAAAGTTAAAACATTACTTTAACACAGAGTCAGATCTAAGACATCACTCTAAAGACATTTTGACTAGATTATAAGATGCTAAAAGAGTTTACTAATTTGATAAATATTAGAATCAAACAAAGCCTCTTTTTTTAACTAAAGATATGGCATCTTCAAATGTATCAAATATCGTATTAAAAAGAAATGAAAGAAGAAAAATATGGAGTATGGGGGAGAACAAGAATTGATCCTGCCTTCCCTGATAAGAAAAGCTTGAGCATCGAGGAAATGATTGGAAGGGATTTAAGTTCTGTTCCACATCTTCTTCATCTGTGGAAATGCTACTCACTGCTGCTGTCTTTTGATTGAAAGGGTTGCTTCTTCTGTCATTTGCTCTGTGTGATAGAGGGAGCTCTTCCAGTGAACTGGTGGTGTTGTCACAGAGGGAGCTCTTCCAGTGAACTGGTGGTGTTGTCAGGTACCACAATTCTGAAAGGTTTTCAGGGTCTTTCTGGCCTTGAAATCTAACCATGAGAATTGATCTTTTACCATGTTCAACCCTAATCCCTCTTGTTCAAATATTTTGCCAAGACGACAGGACAGAAAAGGGAAATATTAGCCTGATGTGTTCATGAATTCAGTAGGGTTGATCAAAGGAATGGAACCCAGAGGTTGGTTTTGAGAAGGGCCCACAGTGTGCAGTTAAGGAAGGCAGGCCTGGGCAGAGCATGGAGGCAGCTGAGCTTGTATAGCATCATAAAAAGATACGAGAGGTCTTGTTGGAGAAAGGAGGAAGTCACAAATAAATGAGGAAGATTCTCAAGGAAAAGGGACAGTGACTACAGAAGACAGAAATTAATAGTTTGGCCTGACTCAACCCTTATATCTAAGTTGTATCAGAACTCTGGTGTCTGACTGACCCTGCTTTGTCTATAGAATTTATATTGCTGGAACCCTCCAGCAACAGTACGGAACTTGATGAGTTTGCTTGGACTGGAGGAGGACTCCCTGCCATGTCTCTTAATATAGACATGTCTAAACCTGCATCCCAAGAGAATTATCATCAGCTTAGGCTTTGAGAGGTATATAATGGAGGAATGGAGGAAAGGACAGGAAACATCTGGAACATTCTTGTTGTTCTACCTCTAGCAATCAGTTTTCTCAAGATTCAGCACACTGTAACTTCTAGTTTACACACCCAGTGAAAACCTAATTCCTATTTGCTGAACTAATAAACACAGAAGAGTCAGATCATATTTTAGTGTGGTAATATCCGAAAGGCAAGATTGTGTGTGTGTTCTTCTCTGCTTCCATTGTTCGTTCTAAAAATTATCCTTTGCTAATTCTCCAGAAAGATTACTCGCTTCCTCCAGTGGTAATTTGTTCTTCAGGCAAGTCATTAGGTGGGGAACAGTAGGTCAGAAAACAAAACCCTTTGTACCATAGGCCACTGAACAGTGGTAAATAAAATTAAAACATAGAGACGTGTTAGGACCTTAGGGCACGGCAAACATCCGGAAACATTTTAAGGCTCAGAAAATTTAAGACATTACTTTAAATTACACAGCCAGTGTCAGAGCTAAGAACAGCTCTAAAGACAACTTTCTCCAGATATCTACATAGTATATTTAAAACCCGTGGTAAAATATTTTTGTTTTGGAAGATGTAATAAATACTACCACTTAGGCTATTTACATGAATAGTAACAGTTATGATTGACTGCCAATTAACTTGCAGGGAGCACTGTTAAGCATTTCATAGGGAATATTTCAATTAATATTTGTAATAACAATAGGAGGTGGGTATTATGATTTCCCCCATTTCAAAATAGGGACGTGGAGCTCAAAGATATTCAAGAGCTGACCCAAGGAAACAAAGCCAGTAAGTGGCAGAGCCTGGGTAAACCTGTGTGTTAGGCTTTTGAGCCCGAGATTTGCCCCTTTGTGCTGCTCGTGAAGGACACTTCATATGCAAATATTCTGAATAATCAAAAACTACTACCCATACACTCTTAAAAATAAGTTTTCAGTAGAATAGATTGTACGTATATGTAGATTTAATCTTTATTTTAGGATTAAGATAACATTTTAGGATTTTGCAGTATATCAAAGTAATAATCCTCAGTAGGACTTGCCAATTTTCCTGCCAAAAATACAAACATGATGACTTACAGTAAGTTCTACACTAAAAAGTGGTGACTAGTTTAGTGGTTGAAGAAATATCTGATAGAGCCCATATTTTCTGTGAGTAAAAGGTCTACAAAAATGGGGATGCTTTGCACATCTTTACTTTAGGGGTCCAATAGACCCTCACTAAAATCAGTGTTTCTGCATAAGAATGTATATTGCAGTCTATGAAGTCATTTAATAAGTCTTACCCAGCACCAGTCCATATCATTCTGAAAGCACTGCTTTCCCTCTTTGACCCATTCTACACCTCTGCTCATCTTAATTGAAGAGAATAATGCTTTTGACCAGCAGAGAGCAGCAATGATATACTTTATAAGAGGCAGTCTGGTGAACCTGACCATCTTTTCTAAAATGTCCATTTTGTGAGACCTCTGCAGACTGTCTTAAGTGATCCCAGTCTTTGAATGGTTCATTGTAAAAGATCTCGGAGTTTACCTGAATCCGTATGTGAGAATTTTATAGCTAGATTGTCATGTTCTAGTTCTACTGATGCCATTTGTAGAGTTGACCTTTCCTTGCAGCCTTGTCTCCTGGTGCCATCAGCATGGGCCAGGTGCCTAGGTCAAGAAGTACCACTCCATCATGGTAGTTTCTGCCCTCATTGCCTAGCTGTGTTTATGGCCGAAGGCTATGCATCATGGAGCTCTGCGTTGACTCACAATATGGCTTTCTAAGGTAAAAGACAGTTAAAGATTCATGAGAACAGTGAATGGGATTATATTGATAGAATAGTGGGCAGAGGACACAAGCTTGGGGGATGTATATTTTCAGAAAACAAGAGTAGAGGAAATGGAACAGGAATCTTGGGGAAGAGCAGAGAAGGAAAAATCTATGAGAAGAAGCCAAGAGAAGAAAGAATTTCCAGAACAGGATGGCCAATTTTCAAATCCCCTTAGTGATGTAAAAGCAAACTTAGAAGATTTATTGGCTTTGGAAATACAGTTGACACTTACAGAGGTTAGGGATGCTGACCCCCGTTTGCAGTTGGAAATTCATGTATAACGTTTGATTCCTCCAAAATGTAACTACTAATGACATACTTTTGGCCAGAAGCTTTACCAATAACATAGTAAATCAACATGTATTTTGTATGCTATGTGTATTGTATATGGTATTCTTACAACTAAGTAAACAAGAGAAAGGAAATGTTATTAAAAAGATTAAAAGAAGGAGAAAATATGTTTACTATTTTTTAAATGGAAGTGGATCATCATATAAGTCTTCATCTTCGTCATCTTCATATTGAGTAGACTAAGAAGGAGGAAGAGGAGGGGTTGGTCTTACTATCTCAGGGGTGGAAGAGGTGGAAAAAATCCACAAATAATTGGACCTGGGTCATTCAAACCCATGTTGTTCAAAGGTCACCTGTGGGTGGTCTGGGGGGACCTCAGAACAAATTTAGTCTCATTTTGAGAACTCAAGTTAGATTTTATGGGTTTGGGGGGTTAGATAAGAAAGAATTGTACAGAAGGAAACTAGTGTCCAAGCAACTGGGGAAAGAAGAAAGATTCTTTCCTCCAGGGCAGAAGGGAAGTCGAAAGATGTGAATGATGACACAGAGAAACTTTGAGTTAGAAAAGGAAACTAATGACCTCAGTCTACTCCATGAAGCAAAAGGTCTGGGCTTTCTAGTGTGTATATTTCCTTCTTTGAAAGTTGGTGGCTTGAGAGTAAAAATTAGAAAACAAAATACAACTTAATAAAAGAAACGAAAAAATCTCATGAGTTTCACTGAGATCATATAACAAGAAATTATGGCAGAATCAGAAGAAATTGTAGTAATATTTTAAAAATTATCTTAACTGTCAGTATTTAGCAAATAGTGAATGGCATTTACTAAGTGGCATTTACTAAATTTACTAAGTGAGCAGTATAGATTAGGATGATGGAAGATGAAGACGGTTGATTAATTCAGGGAGATGATAGTTGAATTGCCTAACCTTGGAGCCTGGGCAGAATAGAAGACAAGAAAAGGTAGCACAAGATGATGGACTAGGGAATAAGAGTTTAAGAAAACAAGAGTTGCCATAAAGACCCACAGGACTCCATGGAAATATGGGATGCAGAAGGACTGAAGGAATCATCCTCATTTTCCAATTGCCTCAATAATCTGCCCTGACCCTTTTAAGTTCTTGGCACATAGCAGATAATGTACTCTCTCTCTCCATCATTTGTTGAATAAATTAATAATTACACATGTTAAACCCAGGAGGTTTTGAAAATAAAGCATTAACATTGTGTATGTGAAGAAGTAGGCAACTTTTGATTGTAAATAGGACAAACCCAGAGACATTGAAAACAGGAATGTCTTAATGATGTGATCCTTCTGTCCTACTTTCAGCATCACTCAAGAAGGGAAATCTTAGCATGTGTGATAATCATTAGCAATGAGGCAATTAATGAATTCCTTTCCCTAAAAGGGATTATTTTTGAATTTTTGACATTTGCAAAACATTTTTTTTTTTCTGAGATGGAGCCTCGCTCTGTTGCCCAGGCTGGGGTGCAGTGGCACCATCTCAGCTCACTGCAACTTCTGCCTCCTGGGTTCAAGCAATTCTCCTGCCTCAGCCTCCCAAGTAGCTGGGATTACAGGCACCTGGCTAATTTTTTTTTTTTTTTTTTTTTTTTTTTGTCGTTTAGTAGAGACGGCATTTCACCATGTTGCCCAGGCTGGTCTCGAACTCCTGAGCTCAGGTAATCTGCCTGCCTTAGCCTCCCAAAGTGCTAGGATTACAGGCGTGAGCCACCGTGCCTGGCCGCAAAAAATTTCTGATTCTAACATGTTATAAATCTGCATCTGCTACACAAGGACAAACACACAGGGAGATGTCTACCCGGCACTTCAGTGGTCTGCTGAATCTAGTTCACATCTTTAAAATCATAGATGTCTATCTAGAAAGCTAAATCTGGAAGATTCCTTGGAAGCAGGAAAACCATATAATTATTTTCAAAACCAAGACACCTCTGAGAGAGAAATGAGGCACTTTTAATAATAATCTAGATCAAAGTTAAAAACTGAGAATGTCATCAAATACAACCCAATGCTCTACAGATTAGAATAATCTGGATCCAATATCCAAGAGGATAAATGGCTTCTCCTAATCCGGCATATTCATTCCACAAGTATGAGGATTTGGGTGAACATTGGAAGCCTCCAATGATTTATAGGGTGGTGTATTACAAATACAAGTGGCAAATCTGATTCTGTCAAAGGGACAAAACTTTTAATAGTAAGTGATAGAAGAACAAGTTAAACAGAAACAGGCTGTTCTTATATGGTTGGTGAAATTCCTGTTCTTGGTGCTTTTACGAGGCTTGATAAACATTTTGCATGGAAGATTCTGAAACAAGGGCAACAAAATTCTCTTTTTTTCACATTTTAAATCATTTATTTTGAAATATTTTAAAACTTATTAAACATCTGTCAGGACAGCACAATAAATCTCCATCTTTCACACACAATCTCCATCACACGCCCTCCTCATTACCACGGTACATCTCTCTGACTGAAAAAATTAACACTGATCAACACTGCCATCCAATACAATGGCCCCATTTGAGAAGCCATACCTGGAAGGTAAATTCTTTCAGATATTAACCAAGTGTTTCTAAGGTTTAGATCAAAGTCACTTTATAAATACAAATCTATCATATTGTTTATATCAAAGTATTAACTTTTCATGGAAGTACAATGTATATACAGAAAACTATACATATCCAAAGTGTACTGCTTGATGTATTTCTAATAAACTGGACACAACAGGGTAATCAATGACCAGATCAAAAGCACAACCAGCACCCCAGAATCCACCCTTGTGCTTCCTTCCAATCATTGCCCTCTTCCGGTTTCTGTTTTTGTTTTTGTTTTGAGAGGGAGTCTCCTTCTGTCGCCCAGGCTGGAGTGCAGTGGCGCAATCTTGGCTCACTGCAAGCTCCGCCTCCCGGGTTCACTCCGTTCTCCTGCCTCAATCTCCTAAGTAGCTGGGACTGCAGGTGCCCGCCAGCACGCCCAGCTAATTTTTTTGTATTTTTAGTAGAGACGGGGTTTCACCGTGTTAGCCAGGATGGTCTCGATTTCCTGACCTCATGATCCACCTGACTGCCCTGACTTCTAAAGAAGAGATTGCTTTTTTGGTTTTAGTTCTATATGTAAATGTATAACATACAATAGTGTACTTTTTTGTGATTGGCTCCATATGTTCAAAGTTATCTATTATTCATCTACATCATTGCATGCATTTATAGGATTCTTGTTGCTACATGGTATCCTATGTGTGTCTATGCCACAAATATTTTATCCATTCTGCTACTGATGGACATTGATGATTGCTTTTGCTTTTTGGTTATTAAAAATGTGCCACTATAAACAATCTACTACATACCTTCGGGGAGCATATATATACAGAAATACGTTCCCCGACCTAAAATGGTTCAACTTACGGATTTTTCAACTAGATGATGGCCTTTCGGGGGATATAATCCCAGCATAAGTCAAGGAGCATCTGGACTTACAATGGCTTGACTTATGATTTTGTAAGTTTAAAATGGGTTTAGAGGGATATTAAGTGAATTTTTAATTTACAGTGTTTTTGAATTATGATGGATATATTGGACTGTAACCCCATTATAACTCAATGATTATCTATACGTTTCTTTGGATGTCTAAGTGGGAAATTGTTGAGTCATAATATATGCATATGTTTATATACTATAGTATTTTAAATCTAATTGCAGTCAACATAGCATCAGAGTTATAGGGCAAATTTGTAAACAGCACAGCCAGGACAAGTACCCAGAGTTATTAACCTCTTTTTAAGAATTCCTTTATCAACCACTCATTCATTTTTAACATATTTTTAAATAGCTCTTACATGGACAATTCTAGGCACTATGAATACAAAGAAACAATTTCCACGGCTTGTCTTCATGTTCAGGGAATTTAATTTAGTGAAATCTATTGCGGATTAGCATGAAGCACAGAGAAATTTTTAAATACAAAGGCAGACCAACATTATGCAATGATGACGTTTCTTGGAACTAGTGCCTTCTGAATTGCATTTTGAAGAATGGCTAGGAATTACACAGAGGATAAAGAGAAAGAAAGAAATTTTAACTTCTGTAATGGTTCAGAGGCAGAAAAATTGCAGTGATTCTCAAACACAGCTATGCATTAGAATCATTTAGGAAATCTTTAGAAATGATACCTCAAGCAACTGATTAAGACTCTCTGCAAGTGATGCCTAGGTATCTGTAACTTTTACAATTTTGTGAGGTGATTCTAATGTAGCATCAAGACTAACAAAACTGCAAGACATTCAGTATGGCTTAGGGATATGAGGGAGGATATAGAAGGATTAAAAAACAGGAACAGTAAAAAATCAGGGAATGGAAGGCCAAGGTCATTCAAGGCTCCCTCCTAGGTCAAAACGTTTTGCCGGGAGAAAATGAAAATCACATTGCCACTTGCCACTTTATAGTTCAGCTAATACAGCATGAAGTATAGGTAGGAGGATGGTATGTAAGAAGTCTTTGAGTCAGTGATATACAAAACATCATTTACATTCACACTGGTTTTTTTTTTTAACATTTCTGCTTCAACACTGGTTACATTATCTCAACTTTTGACACATTTATCCCAAGAACATCAACTTTTATCAGACACATTTTAAAAAGCAAACTTAGCGAATCCGCTCATAAATATCTTGCATTTAAAATGACCCAAGTTTTATGTCTATCTATATTATAAAGTGAGAAAAATTCCCCAACGTTGAGAACTTTCGTAAATTCACTCCCATTCCCAAAGTCAACAGCAGCCAGTTCATCATTTTAAAAGCAAGGACTTTTGATGCCAACAGCTACTATATGTAAGCCAGGTAAACTGAAATGAAAATATGCAAAGTTTGCACCTGAATTACACTCCTTGCCATGGACACAATGAAGCTTGGATGAAGAGCATGGGTTCTGTGGTCAGAGAAATCTGAAGTTTTGTTTTCTGAAATTCTGTCTTCACTAATTCCCAGTGGGGTGATCCTGGAGAAGGTCATCCAATCCTTCTGAACCAAAGTTTTCTCACCCGTGAAATGTGAGGTTAACCGATGTGTATTGAGTGTCTACTTTGTCCTGAGTGCTACATAGATGCTGTCTGTTCTCACACTGCTAATGAAGACATACTGGAGACTGGGTAATTTATAAAGGAAAGAGGTTTAATTGACTCACAGTTCTACGTGGCTAGGTAGGCCTCACAATCGTGGTGGAAGGCAAAGGAGGAGCAAAGTGACATCCTACATGATGGTAGGCAAGAGAGCTTGTGCAAGGGAACTCCCATTTATAAAACCATCAGATCTCATGAGACTTATTCACTACCATGAGAACAGTATGGGGGAACCGCTGCCGTGATTCAGTTATCTCCACCTGACCCTGCCCTTGACACCTGGGAATTATTACAATTCAAGGTGAGATATGGGTAGTGTCACAGCCAAACCATATCAACAACCTTATTTAATCTGTCCGTCAAGCCTATAAAGTGATTAGCATTAATAGCCCCATTTTAAATATCAGGAAAAGAAAGCTTAGAATGGTAAGTGCCTGGCTCCAAATACTAATCTTTTACTTATCACACAGAATTCAGTTCTTAACACAAGACTTATCTGAATGGAATATTATCTGTTTCTGGGGATGCAATAAGATATGTAAGAAATAGCACATAGTCATAGTGCTCCTTACTGATAATAATGTAAGGCAAAGATGGGCTATACTAGTTCAAACATGTTGCAAATGAGAATCTTTTTCTCCCAAGAAAGTACAAATAGCTCTGTATTCTTTCTCTAAATGAGGTATGCATTGATCACCTACTATGTGGCAAGCCCTTTTCTAGGCACCGGGTTTATGAGAAGGAGTTAGTAAATACAATAGAGACATCTGCACTTTTGGTGCCTTATAATCTCTTATGGAGGCAAACCATTTCAGGGAATAGCATCCTTACCCTCAATCCTTATAGTCTCCTATATTGGCTTCATATAGGGAAAAATCTGTGACAAATGCTCTTTTTCCTGAATGGGGTTTATTTATTTGAACACTTGTGATTCCTGTGTCATGTTCTGAAATATCGAATGCTTCATAAGCAAGTACTCATTTGATTTTTGCTTTGACAAAACGTTTTAATTAGGGGGAAAACAGTCTTGAATGCCATGGGATTCTGCTCTCTTAATTCCATGAGAGCATTTCTGAGAACAGAGTTTCTTCCCTTGACTTTCCCTTTTACTCTCTATGAAAGCTGTTGTACTTTCTTGTGTTTTCAAGCTGTTCTGGTTTCTCCTTGCAATTCTTTGTAATATCAATGATTGAACAAGGCTGTCTGATTTATTGTAATTCTCCAGCTTATTAAGTCAAGCACTTGAAGGTCAATGTTTAACAGGAACAGACCAGGAACCCTTTTAATAAACATAGATGATTATGCAAGGCAAATGTGATGGAAGGAAAGCAAAGGAACAGAGACTTCTGCTTTAGCATGTCTTCAGTATACCTGTTATAAATATTGATTGAGGCAGATAATGAACTTTTTGGCTCCAAAGCCTGGACTGATTTTTATATATCTTTGTTAACTTTTGATTGTGCAGGGACAGCATGCTTAGCAAAAAGTGATTGATTAAGGATTGATTCCCTCCAAAAATGGAAAGAACAATGGAATCTAAATGGGACTGAAGCAAACACAGAAAGCCTTTGATTTAGTAGTTCAAAAGCACTATTTACTAGCCAAGATTCCTTTATATTAACACATTGGAGAGTTTCATTTGTTTCTTTCATTTCTTCAATAAACATATGTTGAGCACCTATTATGGGCTAGGTTCTAAGTTTTTGGGATACCACAGTGAACAGGACAGGCAAAGTCATGCCACTACAGTGTTTGTATTCTATTAGGCGCCTGATGGGGTGGAGGAGGTTGGGGAGAGTGCAGAGAGTCAGATAAGATGGAAGTGCAGATGATAAACAAGTTAATAAATACAATAATTTCAGACAGTAGTAATAAGTGCTATAAAAAAATAATCACAGTCACGAGAGACAGGTTGAATAAGATTTCATTTCTGTGTTTGGGTTGTCACAAAAGCAAACTCCAAAAGAAGGAATTAAAGGCAAGTGATGTATTAGGGAGTTGATCTCAGTAAGTATGTGAGAGAAGGGGAAGTGAGAGAGTAAAATGAGGAAAGCCAGTTAAGCCCAGAGAACACACTCCCTCTGGTAATGGGATGCAGAAGCAATTGCCCTGTAAGAGAACTGACATCCTGGGCTCTTAGGACAGCCAAGAGGAAAGACCTCTTAGAGGGGATCCTCTTGAGTTGAGACCTGCGTGATGAGTAAGACTTGGCCTCATGAAAATCCAAATGAAGAATATCCCAGGTAGAGAGAATAGCAAATGCAAAGGTCCAGAGGTGAAAACAACTTGGCCAGTTGCAGGAACAGAAAGAGCATTTCAGGACCTTCAAGGTCAGGTGAGAATTTAGGACTTGCTATTCATGCCTGACCTTGACAGAGAGCCCATGTAAAAGCCTAGATACCAGTCTTCTTTCTACCTGGAAGGTTTGCTTTGGCAAGAAAGCAAAAAGAATTCTTTAAATAAGCAAATTTTTCATGAGAAAGAATTGTTCAGCATTTCTCTGTAGATTTAAAGGTATCAAGACACCCTTGCTACTTGCTTTTTGTCTACAAAGAAACCATTTGGTTTCTCTGGACCTTGGTTTTCTCATGAGTAAAATGAGAAGGTGAACTTGATCCCTTCCAGAAACACTCTTATTTCTCTTCACTAAATTGGAAATACCAAGAGACCAAAACCATTTTTCTTTTTTTTTGCTATTTCTCTTCTCTCAACAAAGTTGATATTGATAAATATTCATTGTCAAAAAGTCGAATTTTGTGTTTCCCGAGAGCTGTGGGAGTTAGAGTCAGATACACAATGGCTCAAATCTGAGTTCTGTTTGAGTTGGGCTGCCTTGAACCAAATAGTTTGATTTCTCAGAGCCTCTCTTTTCCTGTATGTTGAATAGGGATTCTATTTGTAGTCGCTCTCACTACCAAAAGAAATCACCAGGATTGGATGAGATACTGTATGTGAAACAAACACAACGCCAAGTGCTTAACTGATTTATTATCTTCTCATCTCTTGGCCCTATAAGGCCAGGGAGAACTTACCAGATGGCCATAATGGTCTCCACAAAATCTTCTGATTTCAGCCCTGGACTTCCAAACACTGATCTTAATTTGTATAACATAATAGACTGCATTTATTTCAACCATTAGAATCTTTGATGTTGTGTTTATACTTGGTAAAAGGTCATGGAAAAATGAAGCTAAACCCAGACTGGAAAGATTACAGGCTCAGTCTGCCTAAGATAATTGCAGGGTATTTATACCCTGTCTCAATCATGAACTCAAGCCCCATGTTCACTCCTAATACTTTACATCTGCACTGTAACGACTAAAAAGAAATTGTTCAAATTAAGGCTTTAACCATATAGTAACCCCTGCCATTCCTCTAGAAGTCCCTCCCACCCCACACAGGAGAACATAAAATAGAAAATAAGCTTCATAAAAATGTTATAGTGTGCTCCTTATAGAATCTCCTCTTAGAATAACTACTCTAAAAATATAGTGAGTGATGTGACCCTTTTTACTTCACCCTTAATCATAAGAGGTTAGAATGGAACAAACTATTATGTTGGAGGCCTGGTAGTATAGTTGTTTTGTAAACAGATTACAGAGACATTCAGAGTCCAAAAGTCTCATTGCCATCCTTTAGCTCAAATCATCTATAATTTACTGTGTTTCACTGGTTCCCAACGTGTGGTCACCTGAGAACTTGTTGGAAATGCAATTGCTCTAACTCCACCCCGGACCTGATGAATTAGAAGCTGTGGAAATGGGCCCTGAAATCTGTGTTAATAAAGCCCTGATGGGCCAGGCGCATTGGCTCACGCCTGGAATCCCAACACTTTGGAAGGCCGAGGTGGGCAGATCACGAGGTCAGGAGTTCAAGACCAGCCTGGCCAACATGGTGAAACCCCATCTCTACTAAAAATACAAAAATTAACTGGGCATGCTGGCGGGCACCTCTAATCCCTGCTACTCAGGAGGCTGAGGCAGGAGAATCATTTGAACCCTGAGGCGGAGGTTGCCGTGAGCTGAGATCGCACCATTGCACTCCAGCCTAGGTGACAGGGCAGGACTCCGTCTCAAAATAAAATAAAATAAAATAAAATAAAATTAAATTAAATTAAATTAAAAAAGCCCTCCTGCTGATTCTGATGCACATTCAAGTCCGAGAACCACTGCTTATTCATCTAGTCATGCTGGCTTCTCAATAGCAAAGAGTTCAGACTGGGGAGGCTTCTCTGGAGCAAAAGGTAGGAGCAGAGGCATCATTCAGGACTTATGAAGCCACTGTCTCCAAGTGGGGCTGACTTCACTGGGGAATTCTATTTGTCTTGGATATTTCTAAACTACTTTGCTTCTTATTTGCCCATATCAAAGTCCCACTTCGATTCCTTTTGTCAGTCATCACAGTTTTTCAGGATGTAGCTGAATGGAGTTGAGATCATGTAGATGAGATCATGCTCTTGAGGGAGAGGAAAAATAAATAAAAAGAAAGCTGCCCTTACCTGTCCATTCTGGGGTCAGGCATCTGTTGTCAATACTAAGTCAGCTGCACTGTCAAGGTGAGGCTGCATAGACTAGCCCTGGACTTTTTTGCTAGGAGTCTGTACCTTTTTAAGCTTCAAATATCACAAAGACCCCCCTTCTTTTATGCTAGCCCTGATTAGTGCCAGATCCAGGAATATGGGGATAATGTGGAGAGCAAAAGAAGAAGAAAAAGAAAACTAAGTCCATTCCATTAAAATACTAAATGGCCAACTCAAGAAGGAAAGAGGGCAGACAGAGCAAGGAAGGTCACAGATGGGAAAGATTCTGCCCATTTTGTAAGACAAACGACTCATTTTCAGATGGAAGAAGCAGAGGTTGAGAGAGATGAAAAAATCTCTCAAGATCACAGATCAAAACTCAGTTTAGCAGAGAGGCACTTTTCCCACTATATCATCAGTTCTCAAAATGTAGTCCAGGGATCCCCAGGGATCTCTGAGACACTATCAGGGGATCCATGAAGACAAAACTATTTTCATAATAATATTAATACATGATTTGCCTTTTTCTCTCTCATTCTCTCATAAATGTTTAGTGGGACTTTCCAAACACTGCATGACGTTGATACCACAAGTTGAATAAAGGAGCGGCCATAAAAATACAACTATTCTGTTAAACCAGAACAAAAAATATATATATTTTTAAAAATGTAAAACAGTGTCCTTCTCACGATTTTTAAAGAAAATATAGGTTTTTGTTGTTGTTGTTGTTGTTGTTGCTTTTACAAAATATGTTATCGTCTTAGCTTGGGCTGCTGTAACAAAATACTACAGACTGGGTGACCTAAGCAACAGACATTTATTTTCTCACAGTTCTGGAAGCTGGAAGTCTGAGCACAGGGTGCCAGCGTGGTTATGTTCTGGTGTTGGCCATCTTCTTGACTCGGAGACAGCCACATGCTTGCTATACATTCACACGGCCTTTCTTTGGTACATGAAAGTGGAGAGAGGGTACTCTGGTATCTCTTCCTCTTCCTTTAAGGGCACTAATCCCATTGCGAGGGCCCCACCCACATGACCTTATCTAAACCCAATAACCTCCAAGTATCATCACATTGGGGGTTAGGGCTTCAACGTGTGAATTTTAGGGGCATACAAATATTTATTCTGTAGCAGTTATTTTTGGCATGTAATGGTTTTATATCATTATTTTAATAAATTAAAATTGTTTATTGTTTTAAATTTCTGTTTTAACATTTAATATAGTAAATAGTGATAGATATAACTGGTATCAACAAAAGTTCTTTACAGTCTTTAACAGTTTTTAAGAGCGTAAAGAGGCTCTGAAATCAAAAAGTTTGAAAATTGCCATGCTCCACCATGTCTTTAAAAACAAATGGTTGACTTTTAACTCAGAAAAAGATAATTTTGAAATCACAAGCTCTGTGAGGACAGGGATGTTTCTGTTTTTTGCTCAGAAATGTTTCCCAGGTTCCTAGAACAGTCCCTGTCACATTACAGGCATTCAATAAATATAAATGAGATAAATAAAAGAATACATATTTTACCCAAAAGTCAAAGTCAACAGTAATTTTTTTTTTTTTAACTTGCTCTGTCGTTCAGGCTGGAGTGCAGTGGCACGATCTTGGCTCACTGCAAACTCCTCCTTCCAGGTTCACACCATTCTCCTGCCTCAGCCTCCCAAGTAGCTGGGACTACAGGCGCCCGCCACCAAGTCTGGCTAATTTTTTGTATTTTTTTTGGTAGAGATGGGGTTTCACCATGTTAGCCAGGATGGTCTTGATCTCCTGACCTTGTGATCTGCCCACCTTGGCCTCCCAAAGTGCTGGGATTACAGGCATGAGCCACCGTGCCCAGCCAGTCAACAGTAATTTTTAACCAATAGCTTAAAGGGGAAAAAATGTCCAGAGAAGAAACTCTTTAACAGAAACTTCCCCATCTCTAGAGTCCTTCAGGTAGAAACTAGAACTGGAGCAAGGTGCCAGACTCAGTTGTCATCCTAATGTCCTAGAATCAACTTAAAGTTGAAAGTACTAGAGGGTATGCCCTATGTCCTCTTCACATGTGTGCCCTTCTCACCTCACTTCCTCATCCTCATTCTCGACATCTGCTTTGTTTGAATACCAGGTTTATTGTTGGATGCAGGGATATGACCTGGAAACAATGACTGTGGAACAACATATATCAAACAAATTCAGAACTTAGGAAATGTGGAGTGCAGGTACCATTTCCATTTCCAATGGGCTAGGAATTATCAGATAACCCTGAATAACTGGGGGAAAATATTGATTTTCAAAATGTATACGCACTTAAAAAAAAAAAAACTTGATCTGCAAAAATTAACCCCACTTTCTTTAGGCTACATTGTTTTGGCTGAGAAATGATTCCTACAAGAGAAATTTTTAGTAAATTTTACCTAATCATTCCAGTAATTTGCAAACAGTTAATACTTTGTCCCCCAAAATGAACTCTTTATGATGAAGGAGATGCTCCTAACTCATTATCAGAGCCTGCCAGTCACTCATTTTTGATACTTTTACATACTTCATCCTCTTGATAAATTGTGTCAAGTTCAAAAGATAGCCATTGCCTCCAATTTAACATTCAAAATTCTGAAGCTGACAGAGGCCAAGTGATTGAACAAAATATCAAATTGGACTTACAATCAGGCTTTTGGGATCCTTGCACGGGGCCCTTTTATTTTCATGACATCGTACTGGAAACATGGGAATCTACCTGCATAATTAACCTAGATAAGCAAAAGGTTATGTTTTGGGCAATATGCTTGTTGTTTTGTATGCAATATCTCACTTACTTCTCCCTTACATGATTGTATTTTACCAATGAGAAATATGTAGTTCCGACAGGTTAAGTAACTTGCTCAAGGTCACACAGATGGAATTAGAAGTAGTATTTTAATAAAACATGTTCTCTGTCTTTGCTGACTTCATTACAAGATGCTGCCTTCCAAATGAGAAGGCATGCAGTCAGCACTTTTACTTTCTAAGACAAAAGATTCTTATTAAAATATGTAACGAGTGACTTAGGCTTGAATATGTGATTACTCACCATCAAATAATTAAACAAAGAAAACAGCAAGATGCTTTCATACCATCAAGTAAAATTTCTAATCATAATGGCCTATCAACCAAGAAAACCAGGATTTAATACCTGTGAGAAATAACTACTCTGCAATTTCTAAGTGTAGAAGCTCCTATATGCCTTCTCCCTTTGCCTTTGCACTCCTTTTTCTGCATAAGGGGGCCGGACAGCAGTGGAGCAAAGGGCCGGCTGATTTCATGTAGGAATCACCTGGGGTTGTGTATGGATTGGAATAGCTTTGGTAATTGTAATGTCTCCTGCCTTGCCCAGCCGGTTTTGCTGGAGAATTGGGGATAAGAAAGCACTTATGCCATTCCAGAATAAGATGGCTTATGTATTCTTCGAGAAGCTAGTTCATTTTAAAGCACACAGTGGGGCAAACTGTCACACAATCAGCTTCCTTTTCTACAGAATTCTTCAGCAAGCTGTTATGGGCTGAATTGTGTGCCTCCCCAAAATTTACATGTTGAAATTCTAACCCCTAGTGCCTCAAAATGGGACTGTATTTGGAGATGGAGTCTTCAAACATGTATGTAAGATTAATTGAAGTCATTGAGGTGGGCCTTAATCTAGTAAGACCGGTGTTTTCACAAGAAGAAGAGATTAGGACTGATATGGTTAGGCTTTGTGTCCCCACCCAAATCTCATCTTGAATTTTAATCCCCAGGTATTTAGGGAGAGACCTGGTGGGAAGCGATTGGATTGTGAGGGTGGTTTCCCTCATTCTGTTTTTGTGATAGTGAGTGAACTCTCATGAGAGCTGATGGTTTTATAAATGGTAGATTTTCCTGAGCTGACAAACACTCACTCTCACCTGTCACCACGTAAGATGTGCATTTGTTTCTCCTTCACCTTCCACCATGATTGTAAGTTGCCTGAAGCTTCCCCAGCCATGCAGAACTGCGAGTCAAATAAACCTCTTTCCTTTATAAATTACCCAGTCTGGAGTATTTCTTTATAGCAGTGTGAGAACAGACTAATACAGACACAGAAAAACAGGGAGGGAAGACCATGTGAAGACATGGGGAGAAGACAGACCTCAGAAGAAAACACTCTACTGGCACCTTAATCTTGGACTTACAGCTTCCAGAACTGAGAAAACAGATTTCTCTGTTGTTTAAGCCCCCTAGTCTGCGATATTTGCTATGGCAGCCCTAGAAAACTAATATACAGGCCCAGCTTTTGTTTGTTTGTTTTTGTTTTCTTCGTAAGGACTTTAGGCTCTTATGAATGGACACTGGCCTCCAAGGCTCCTCAGCACAGATTTCCTGACTTCTAGAAACATGGGCCAAGCACCCTCCCCCATGTTGACCTGATGGTCTCCCCTGCACTGCTGAACCTCAGAGGAAAGGATTGGGAAGGCTAGAACAATCCCAGGGATGGTTCCTATTCTTCCCTTCCCAGGAGTCTCACACCCTGCTCAACACCTTCCCGTTCTGGCCCCCTGGGTGTCAGCCTTTCCTCTTCTGTGTTTCTAAACCTCACAAAGTGTTGAGTTGTCAGTGCTGACACACTGAAAGACAACACTTAGTTAAGGAGCACACACAACTCTAGCACCTTTTACTAATTAATTTACCCCAACTTTAATTTCATTTGCCTCTCAGTTTCTAACTTCTAACTAAACCTGCTAATTACTTTATGCTCATTCTGCCACATTCTTCTAGAAGGGAGAAAAAAAAAAACTGTCTTACTAATATCAATGTTGGAGAGAAAGAGGGAGAGTGAATTTAACAAAGAACCCAATTTCTATGATTTAAAAATGTACATTAGGCAGTGGGGAAAGGCATTATTTTTGTTTGTTTAAAAATTCAGCCTTAACAAGAAAATGTTTCTCTCTATGTTTGGTTATGCTAGTTATTTTTAGCATTCAGACACATGTTGAATAATTGTAGAAATTAAAAAGAACCTCAGCAACAAATGTAGAAAGTTGTGAGTACACTGATGTCTGCGGGTTGGTGTGACCCAAGCCACAGACATCAGTGTACTCACAACTTTCTAGATTTGAGTGAATACAGCATCTACCCACCCACTGAGCTGACAACCAGCAAAGGGACAGGGGTATAGCCACTGCACTGACTTCTGTATTATATTAAACTTATGTGCTTAATTTCAATAAGACATTTGCACCAATGTCTCTGGAGCCTGGAGGAAGCTAAAGTTCCACTTCTCAAAATTCTTCTCATCTTTTCTGGTCAGCCCAAAATGCTACCTCTTCCACCATTTGGGCCCTGAGCTCCGCCCTTTCTCAGTGCATATCGTCCTCTCCAAACTTCCAAAGTTGGCAACCCAAACTAGCACCACTGAGTATTCAACCATGACAAAATATAATTGTATTTCTCCCTAACTGAACTTGATTCCTGCTTGAATGTTCATTGCATATGATGTTTCAAAAACCTCATCATATCTAAGGAAAGTCAATGGATGGCATGATTTTTCTGGCATTTCAAACATAATGGTGACTGAATTCACGATTTCATTCCTCTTTAGAGGTTGAGGCTAAGGTCTTAGGTTCTTATTCAAACGCCACTGTAACACTGGCAAGAAGTCAAGCCTCTGTCTCCTTGGGTTGATCTGTCTGGATTTGATGCAGGTGCCATTCCCTCTTTCTGTCATTCTGCCTGCCCCCTTCCTACACACATCTTAGGGGGAGGCAAGGAGATTTCAGGGAAACACATATGAGGAGGTTCACCTGCTTGCAGAGGGTGAGCTTAAAATTTCAAAATAGCATCCGCACCACCACCCCCCACCACCCACTTGCACTGTAAAAATAAACAAAGGCAATTTAAATGAGAAGAAACAGAGGTTATTTATTCAGAACTTGCTACAGCAAGGGAGTCAGCCACTGTCTCTTGCAACTTGCATTTTGGCAAAGACTCAAAGGCAGACACGGGAATGGGAAAGTTTTATAATGCAAAATGGGAAGGCTTCAGGAGTGCCCTGATTGGAGGTTGTTGGCACAGGGAAGCTGAGGGCAGGTTACCTAGAAGTGGAGCATCTTCTATGACTGCTTTGGGGAGCATAATTAATTTTCTTTGGTTGATCCTGAGTTGGAAGCAAGGCAAAAGTCAGGGACGCTGGTTGTTATTGGCCAAGACCTACCTGCTCTAGGCTGATTGCTGCAGAGGTTGCAGTTTGGCTTCCTGGACCGTTTGCTGCAGGGTTTGTGGATTGGATTCTAATTGTCACAGATGCTCTGACTGGATGCCTGTTTAGTTAGCCCCTCAGTTCTATAAGGAGTAGGCAGAACTAGTTGATAAGGCGGTGGTTCACAAACCTCAGCATGATCAGACTGAATCACGCATAGACACACAAACACACACACACAAGTTAAATATTCACAACTCATCTTGTTCCACATGCCTATCCTCCTCTCACCCACCCCAGGTTATTAACTCCTTGGATTTCTTAGTCACTTTATAATGTCAGTTCAGTGACTAACACATAACAAATTGGTGCTTGGTAAGTATTTATAGTTTTGTCTAGGTTCTTTTTTCTGTATCTTCAGTTTGACTGTGACTAACAAAAAATTTGGCTGCAGGGTAGAAAATGAAGCTCCCATTGCCTACTCTGAGTGCTAATTGCCTGTAGCGCTGAGGCTCCCACTCCCCAGTAGAGGCAAAACAAGTAGGGATGACACATTAAGGATAATAGGCTGAGGGAATTGGAGGACATAAAACAAAGAAATGGACCTAGGGGCCCATTCAAACAGCTTCAGTTTGAGGCGCTCTGCAGCTTCCCCAACATGGCCCCTGTCCACGTGAAAAAGGGAGTTAGACTTAGCTGGTCATTTACGGAATCTGTTCACTGCCTCTCTCCGGGAAAGAGCATTAACTCTTTGGCAACAGGTTTGGTCAGGGTAAATCAATTTTGACAAAATGGGTTTCATTATTTTCTGAGAGGCCAATTAGATGTTATTGATGTTTTTATTTAAATGGAACTCTCAGAAACTATCTATTAAAAAATAGAGAATGGGGAGGTCATGCATTAATGCATTCAATTGTCCATTCACTCTTTATTACCTAATGGTAAATAACTTGGTCTGTAGACCTGGGACATAGGAGAATCACCGAGGAAGATGAAAAACAGCCCCCCCACCCCACCAACCCCGGCCAGGCTACATCTTCCATCCATCAGAAACTCTGGGGATGGGACCTGGATTTTTAAGACTCCTCAGGTGATTCCAGTGTTCACAGGTGAAAGTTGCTGCTCTAGAATTAGACCTCCTAGATTAAATCCTAGCAACCATGCTTATTAACTGAGCAACCTGCCTAAGCTCTCTGAGTCTCAGTTTCCCCGTTTGTGAAATGGTTAATGGAGTAACAACTACCTCAAGGGGTTTGGAGAGAATTAGGGGAAGTGACACATGAAAACAATAGTTGTGTTCCAAACACATAGTAAGATGATGGTAGCTGTATTTATATTTTAATTAATTATAATGATATTATTTCAATTAACATTAAGCCCTGTGGGGATAGAGAAAAAATAAATAAAACATAAAATATTTGACTAATTATAATGCTGGATAGAATTATATTTTTCTGGTTATGAAGGTGAAATAATAATGCTGTGAGGAAGAAAATAAAGAAATAAAAGTGGATTCATGGAAGGCATCGATTGTTGGTTTCTTCCATTTGTTTGACCAGGGCAGGGCATGTTATAGTGAGCAGCCTATTATGGCCCGCAAATGATCTGCTGGTAGTCTACTCTGAAAGTTTTGCCCAACAAGGAATAACTACAGATATAACAAAACCAATCTTGGGAACCATAAACCAGATATAGGATGAAGTAACTACTTGTAGCAAAAATGGACAGGTCAATAGAGAGAACAACAAAAGATGAGAAAAAAAACGGAAGGCATAAAGTACAGAAAAGCTATCCAGAGGAAAGCGTGATGCCTTTACCTGTTAGTGGCAGAAGCCATAGAACAAGAGACAGGAAGTTGTAGTCACTCTAAAGCCGTAAGAACAATGATCTGTGCCTGCAAAAGATGAGTCTCTGTTCCTTGGATAAATGAGTGGATGAATGAAGAATGAATGAATGAACGAATTAGGAAACCAACAGCCTAAGAAAGCCACAACAACAACAACAAATTTTGCCAAATGGAATTTTAAGTTTCTTGGATTCCAAGGGCATGCACGCTTCAGGTCAAGGATGCGACTAATTAAGGTTTGTGGGACCTGAAGCTTAAACAGTTTGGAGGGCACTCTTCAAGAAAAGGAATTTTAAAAATCTTACTTGCTATCTATAAATAGATAGACTTTGACGAAGCCTGTGTAAGCAGGTAGCCCTAGAGCTTTAGCTTCATTGGCTTTATGATGACTTTTTCTTTGCTGGTGTAAAGGCGAGGGAAAAAGGAATGAAAAGGAAAGTGAAGTATTCTGAAACCATCGCCTTCACTGTTTGTCACTGTTTATTATCAGTAGTTCTAAATGACTTTATGGCTTTAGCAAATGGATTGGTCCTCTTTCAAAAACATTTGGTTACATAGATGTTCTAAAAAAGCTTATATCTGTTAAGGATTATTATTGGACAAATAATATCAAATATATATTTATCATGTTAAGGTTTTAATATATCTTGTTTTCATTCCAATAGAATGTAATACTGATTGTAAAATAATTTTGTCCACTCACTAGTGGTAGATCAGAATTACTTTACTAAGGTTTGCTTTTCTTTTTGGTTCCCCGTTTATTCCCAAAGGCTAAAAATCCAATTTATCATTATTGATCTGTTTTTCACTATAGAACAGAAATCTTTTGAATTAGGTATTTAGGCTTTGCTTGGTTTCATTTTATAATTAAACTCCTACTAAAGCTGAATTGTCTAACATTTTAATAAGCATTAAAAAGATATATTTGTATTTAATCCCTTTTGTACTGTTTTGAAGTGGCTCACACCAATATGAAGTGTCTAGGAAATTCATGTGAAAATACTTTGTTATATTTGTAATGAACTCTTATTTATTCATTTAAACAACAGGAATTTATTTAGAGCTCTCTATGAGTTTCATACTGTGTTTTGAGGTAAACAATCAAATTATAAATTTGTAGTCCCTGACCTCAATAGATAATGGTTTACTTTAGGTGAAATACAAATGTAAGCTACATGACACCAACTACTATCTATAGCAGCTAAATGATGAACACTAACTTGGATTGCAACTGTATTAAACTGTGTATGGTTATAGAGACATGGCCTGGGAGTTTAATATGCACATGGGGTAACAGTGGGATTATGGGAAGGAGAGACAGGAAATGCATTTCAGAAGACTACTGTGAGGAAAACAATGTGAGGGAAGGGACAAAAGTGAACTGGGCCCTTGTAAGAACTTTAAGGAACATGGGGTGGTAGCATGGGGACCCATGTGGATGACTGGTGAAAATTAAGATTAAACTAACAAGAAATGGCCAGATAACTATAAATCTTGAGTTTTGTTTTATTTTTGAGTCTTTTTACTTTTTATTGTGGCATAAGATATAAAATCATTGGTGTTTCTTGAGTGGAGGAGTGACTTTATACTGCTGCCAGGTTCAACAGCTCTGAATTTAGAGTCGAAGAGATTTGGGTTCAAGTCATGTCTCTGCAACTTACTAGCTGTGTAACTTTGAGCAAATTCCTTAACCTTCCTACACCTGAGTTTTTTCATCGGAAAATGATGGTATTTAATGATTCTATGTTTCAAAGTATTGTGATGTGGTTATAATAAAGTACTGAGTAGTGAATATTTAGTATTGGTATTTGGGTACATAGTAAACACTCGGAGTATGATAACTATTGTCAAAATTTCAAAGTTAGAATCTATTGTGGTTAGTATTTCAGCACTGATCATGACCCAGATGAGAATGTAGTAAAGTTTTTTGTTTTATTTTTTATTTTTTTATTCTTTTTTAATAGAATGGGTTTAAGAAAAGTGAAGATATTCTTACTTCACTTTTAAGAAAAAAGTGAAGATATTCTTACTTCACTTTTAAGAAAAAAGTGAAGATATTCTTACTTCACTTTTAAGAAAAAAGTGAAGATATTCTTACTTCACTTTTAAGAAAAAAGTGAAGATATTCTTACTAAAAGCAACATATGCATTTTTAGATCGTACTATTTTATTTAGGCCCCTGGATAATCTAGACTAATCAGTGGCAGTAAACATAAAAGGGAAATAAAGAATCTAAGCAATTAACAGATTTTTCTTGGTTCCAATTTGTGTTTTTTCTTGCATTCTAAAAAACACTGGTGAGTTATGTTTGTTTGTTTTTTTAAAAGTGAGTCATTTTGATAATCTCCTTGGCTCAAAGATTGGTAGAATCTCTGCAGGGAGAGACAAAAGAGGAGGCCTTATTTCTGTATGTAAGAACCTCTGTCTATTTTCTTTATCATATTCTGAAGCTGTACGGGTAGTTGTACAGATTATGGGACAGCTCTGATAAGACTGAATCAGGGATAGGAAACAGGCTACGGATAGGTCTGGACCACATCAAACCCTCTGGCTTTCCCATTTTAAGCATGATTCATATGACCAGCCAAAAGAAAAAGCAGAGAAATCTCAATTCTAGCTTTAGATCAAAATACACTAACTTTGATTTTTGATGGAGAAAGAAACTAATTATGGTGTATTAGAGTTAAGTCAAATGTCACCTATTTCTTGTTAAGGTATTTACATATTTCACTGAATATGTCTCTCAACCTTAGCAAGAAACGCCTTGTGTTTTTATGGTTTGTTTCTTCTTTACTTAAAAAATAAATTAACTGTTAATTCTGATGTTATCTGTTCAAATATTCCACATTGTGGAAAATCCTCATCTATTACACATGCTCGAATTTGGATTCAATCCCAGAATAGTTGCTAATGCTTGCACATGGGCTGGAGCTGTGTAATTGTTTTTGGTGCTTAAGGAAGACATGGGGAACAATCTCTCCCCCAACAGCAGACCAAATTGTGATTTTTGGAATCCTTAGTCTAGATTAAGTCCCAGAAATACTAACTCAACTGTTTCTTTCCATTTTTCCCACTGAGTATAGCTTTCCTTTTTTTTTTTTTTTTTTTTTACTTATAGATGCACAATCTCTCCTTTATATTTCATTCAGCTTTCGAAGGCAAAAGAACAAAATCAACTCAGAAATGACAGGAGGGGAATCATTTTGTTACTTGAAGTGGACAAGAAAATGATTTTCCCTGCTGTTTGCCTCAGCTGAATTACAGCCTTATGTCTGTGTGAAATCCAATTTGATGAGATTTTCTTTGTTACTATTGAAAGAACTTGTTTCTTGGCAGTCCTGCCCCAAACTAGATTGTGCCATTGCCTTCTGCAAAGCTTCTCGTACCCTTGGGTAGTCATCAAGCCTCATCTCCCCGCTGTAATTGTAGCTTCTCTGTACATTATCAGACATTCCCGGAAATTTGGACTCAGCAGAATAGGAATTGTCAAATGTATCAAAAATCTTATATTTATGTACTAAGTATTGACAGTGTGTATAGAAAAACATCAGGTGTAGAAGACTTTCTACTAAGGGTTTACAATCTTAGAAAAATTAGAAAGCGAATACAATCTGATCTCTAAAACACTAGAAGGTTGGCTATCTTAATATCAGTGGGATGAGACTGGATTTTTCCTCCCTGGCTGTTGGAGAAAAAAAAAAGGGAAAAATAGTTATATCAATCCTAGAAGCCAGATGAGTATGGAAACAACCTTCCATTTTCTGTTTTTCTAATCAATTTAAGACGAATACACTACAGATTATATTTAGGGGCCTGGTAGGCTGCCTCAGTTTTCCCAGATGACTAAGCAGTGGATCAGCTTTCTGAAGTTTAGTGCCACAACTCATCTGCCCAAGAGCCAGGTGGCCCTGATTCAAATATAAGTGACCCAGGAACCATTTACCAGTAGACAGTCAGTATCAAGAATCACAGCATTGACACTCTACTTGGAGACTTCTTGATTGTACACAAAATCTATTTCTCGTTATTTTCATCTTATTGTGGCTGGCAGCCCATCTTTGCATGTTAGTATCTCCAAAATGGCATAAAAGCTTAGCTTTACTCGGAAGACATCAGAGGTCTGGACCTCCCATTTTTGGCCCAAACTCCATCCTCATACAAAGTGGGGATCAGTGGACAAGTGGGCTCCACTTTGCTTCTACCGTAGGACTCGATCATGATGATTGCTTGGTATTATCAACATCAAGACCCAAAAGTCCAACCCTGCAGAAATTTCAGAAATGGTTAGAGCTAGATAGATCCTGAAGATAGACCCTTAAAAATATTGATCTTTGGGTTCCTCAAGTTGCTGCATTTTTCCTAGTACATGCTAACCTTTCAAGTTCCATTCTTAGAGATAGACAGTATCTTAAACTTGACTATGATCTTAGAGTCCTAATGATTCTCACCCACTACAACTTCAGGTAGATAGATAGATGATATAGATGATAGATAGATAGATAGATAGATAGATAGATAGATAGATAGATAGATAGATAGATACAGAGAAAGGATAGATTTGTTGTTGTTTGTTTTGATGTTATTTTTATGCAAGTCAACCTCATTTCTGTTTTGCTCTATCATTGCACTAGGTATCAGAGGCCTGATTCCACTGGATTAGCATGTTCCTCTTTTCCCTTCTCCATGCAGCTTATGTAGTGCCAGGACCTGGCAGGACTATATGGACATGGGTGGGCATGACGTGGGTCATGTCTGGGTCTCCATCATTTCTCCACACTGTCTCCACCCTGTCCTGTTCATTCCTGCCTGCAACAACTCTTCTGGTCGGCAGCACTCTGAGCCACCCCTGACCCCTACTCCAAGGCAGGGTCCACAGGAAGCATTCTGCTACTTCTGATCCCATGATGGGCTGTAATAAACCTATCCTTAGAGCCTCTTTGGGGCAACACTGAATTTTTCTAGTGCCACGCTGAGTTTGGGAAACTGAGAGACTGAGGCAGGCCAGTCTGCCTGCAACCTCAGGCAGGAGACTTTTTCTGTTCCTACCTGTTCTAGATGAGAAGGACCTCAAAGGATTGCCTACTTCCTGGGTTTTACTTGGAGATGGTTGCCACATTCTTCCTATACCTGACTCTCTAAATCTGTTTGGGATTTCTATTGCTCCCTTACTTCCTACTTTTGAATTTAGTCCTGTGGAATCTTGACCATGTCTGAGGATAAGGGTAAAGTGCAGATAAACATTTCCCTAATAATATTTTCTGCTTAATCTTTTGTCTGTGTCAGAGCCTGTGCTATTTGAAACTCAAAGCCAAGGATCAATTCTTTCGTTCTCTCTTTCTCCTATGTTCTCTCTTCCTTGGCGACTGTTGAAAGCAGGGAAACATCCAGGGATAATGAAATGCTGGGAATGAAAAACAGAACTGATTAATAAATCAAGATATTATTCAATATTTCTCAAACTTCAATGAAGCACAGACCTCTTTTCAAAGGAAAACATTCTCTAGAATATAAAATATAAAATCGTACTCATTAAAATTCTATTTAAATTTGTATAGAGAGAAAACATAAAACACTCTATGTTTACAGATCTTTAACAACCAAGAAGCCTAAAACTTATTTATAAATGTCCTTGGCTGTTAGGGTTGTAATAACAAAATGGCATAGACTGAGTGGCTTATAAACAACAGAAATGTATTTCTCACTGTTCTGGTCTGTAGGAAGTGCAATATTGAGGCACTCGAAGATTCAGGGCCTGGTAAGGGCCTGCATCATGATCCACAGGCAACCAACTTTTTGTTGTGTCCTCACATGGTGGAAGGAGAGAGAGAGCTCTCACATTTCCTGTATAAGGGTACTTATTCCATGACCTAATTGCCTCTCAAAGACCCTCACCTCCTAATGCCATCAAGTTAGGGATTGGGTTTTAACAAAAAACAAACAAACAAACACACAACAACAACAAAAACGTTGGAGGAATACAAACATTCCATTTATAGCACAAATGAAATATAAACAAAATTAAAAAGCCAGAGAAGTCTGAAATAACTGGCACTAATGTAATAGAATACTATAGCACTAACTGCTAAGAGTAAGCACAAGTTTGACACGATGACTCCCATAGATTATGTGTTAACTTAATTCTCTCAGTATTTTTCTTTTAAGTTTCTGCAAAACCCTCATTGGTCTAGTGAGCCACAGCACCATTTGGCCCTCCTTGCTGTGGAAGCTTCATTTATATGTGTCTGTTTTTTTCTTTCCTCATTAGCCTCTAGCAAGTGAAGTAACCCCACCAACATGATCATAAACATTGAAATCAGAGGTCATACTCAAGTGGTCATCCTAACAATGCAGAGTATGCTTTTAATTGTTTATTTTGTATCATTAAAATGAAAGTCCTAAATCTAAAATCCTCAAAAAAGTGCAACAACTCATAAACTGCTAGAGATCTAATTTCTAATCTGATTACTTTAGAGATGGCACCAAAGGGTTAAATATTTGATCTCAAGCAACATAGTTAATAGTAGAGCAGGCAATTGTTCTAGAAGACCTGATGAGGGTTCAGAAGGCTTGGTGTCATCCCTAACAACAAATTTGTGTATTTCAAATAATAATATAGGAGTATGAACAATAATATCTATTTACCTTATATATACATTTTTTCTTTGAAAATTTAAGTTCTTTCTTACTTTAGGAAAGAGTAGTTTCAAGTAAGCAAAGAGAGACTTTCTAAAAGCATCTAAGATCAAAAGAAGGGAAAATTAGAGGAAAATACACAAAGAACATGGTAGGAAAAATTATATTTCAAAATGCTCCATATACGGGAGGGCAGCCAAGATGGCCGAATAGGAACAGCTCCGGTCTACAGCTCCCAGCGTGAGTGACGCAGAAGACGGGTGATTTCTGCATTTCCATCTGAGGTACCAGGTTCGTCTCACTAGGGAGTGCCAGACAGTGGGTGCAGGACAGTGGGTGCAGCGCACCATGCGCGAGCCAAAGCAGGGCCAGGCATTGCCTCACTCGGGAAGCGCAAGGGGTCAGGGAGTTCCCTTTCCTAGTCAAAGAAAGGGGTGACAGACGGCACCTGGAAAATCGGGTCACTCCCACCCTAATACTGCGCTTTTCCGACGGGCTTAAAAAAGGGCACACCTGGAGATTATATCCTGCACATGGCTGAGAGGGTCCTACACCCAAGGAGTCTCGCTGATTGCTAGCACAGCAGTCTGAGATCAAACCGCAAGGCAGCAGCGAGGCTGGGGGAGGGGCGCCTGCCATTGCCTAGGCTTGCTTAGGTAAACAAAGCAGCCAGGAAGCTCGAACTGGGTGGAGCCCACCACAGCTCAAGGAGGCCTGCCTGCCTCTGTAGGCTCCACCTCTGGGGGCAGGGCACAGACAAACAAAAAGACAGCAGTAACCTCTGCAGACTTAAATGTCCCTGTCTGACAGCTTTGAAGAGAGCAGTGGTTCTCCCAGCACGCAGCTGGAGATCTGAGAACGGGCAGACTGCCTCCTCAAGTGGGTCCCTGACCCCTGACCCCCGAGCAGCCTAACTGGGAGGCACCCCCCAGTAGGGGCAGACTGACACCTCACACGGCCGGGTACTTCTCTGAGACAAAACTTCCAGAGGAATGATCAGACAGCAGCATTCGTGGTTCACGAAAATCCGCTGTTCTGCAGCCACCACTGCTGTTACCCAGGCAAACAGGGTCTGGAGTGGACCTCTAGAAAACTCCAACAGACCTGCAGCTGAGGGTCCTGTCTGTTAGAAGGAAAACCAACAAACAGAAAGGACATCCACACCAAAAACCCATCTGTACATCACCATCATCAAAGACCAAAAGTAGATAAAACCACAAAGATGGGGAAAAAACAGAGCAGAAGAACTGGAAACTCTCAAAAGCAGAGTGCCTCTCCTCCTCCAAAGGAATGCAGTTCCTCACCAGCAATGGAACAAAGCTGGTTGGAGAATGACTTTGATGAGTTGAGAGAAGATGGCTTCAGATGATCAAACTACTCCGAGCTACAGGAGGAAATTCAAACCAAAGGCAAAGAAGTTAAAAACTTTGAAAAAAATTTAGACGAATGTATAACTAGAATAACCAATACGCAGAAGTGCTTAAAGGAGCTGATGGAGCTGAAAGCCAAGGCTTGAGAACTACGTGAAGAATGCAGAAGCCTCAGGAGCTGACGCGATCAACTGGAAGAAAGGGTATCAGTGATGGAAGATGAAATGAATGAAATGAAGGGAGAAGGGAAGTTTAGAGAAAAAAGAATAAAAAGAAACGAACAAAGCCTCCAAGAAATATGGGACTATGTGAAAAGACCAAATCTACGTCTGATTGGTATACCTGAAAGTGACGGGGAGAATGGAACCAAGTTGGAAAACACTCTGCAGGATATTATCCAGGAGAACTTCCCAAATCTAGCAAGGCAGGCCAATATTCAGATACAGGAAATACAGAGAATGCCACAAAGATACTCCTCAAGAAGAGCAACTCCAAGACACATAATTGTCAGATTCACCGAATTTGAAATGAAGGAAAAAATGTTAAGGGCAGCCAGAGAGAAAGGGTCGGGTTACCCACAAAGGGAAGCCCATCAGACTAACAGAAGATTTCTCGGCAGAAACTCTACAAGCCAGAAGAGAGTAGGGGCCAATATTCAACATTTTTAAAGGAAAGAATTTTTAACCCAGAATTTCATATCCAGCCAAACTAAGCTTCATAAGTGAAGGATAAATAAAATACTTTACAGACAAGGAAATGCTGAGAGATTTTGTCACCACCAGGCCTGCCCTAAAAGAGCTCCTGAAGGAAGCACTAAACATGGAAAGGAAAAACTGGTACCAGCCACTGCAACATCATGCCAAATTGTAAAGACCATCGAAGCTAGGAAGAAACTGCATCAACTAATGAGCAAAATAACCAGCTAACATCATAATGACAGGATCAAATTCACACATAACAATATTAACTTTAAATGTAAATGGACTAAATGCTCCAATTAAAAGACACAGACTGGCAAATTGGATAAAGAGTCAACACCCATCAGTGTGCTGTATTCAGGAAACCCATCTCATGTGCAGAGACACACATAGGCTCAAAATAAAAGGATGGAGGAAAATCTACCAAGCAAATGGAAAACAAAAAAAAGGCAGGGGTTGCAATCCTAGTTTCTGATAAAACAGACTTTAAACCAGCAAAGATCAAAAGAGACAAAGAAGGCCATTACATAATGGTAAAGGGATCAATTCGACAAGAAGAGCTGACTATCCTAAATATAGATGCACCCAATACAGGAGCACCCAGATTCATAAAGCAAGTCCTGAGTGACCTACAAAGAGACTTAGACTCCCACACAATAAAAATGGGAGACTTTAACACCCCACTGTCAACATTAGACAGATCAACGAGACAGAAAGTTAGAAAGGATACCCAGGAATTGAACTCAGCTCTGCACCAAGCAGACCTAGTAGACATCTACAGAACTCTCCACCCAAAATCAACAGAATATACATTTTTTTCAGCACCACACCACACCTATTCCAAAATTGACCGCATACTTGGAAGTAAAGCTCTCCTCAGCAAATGTAAAAGAACAGAAATTATAACAAACTGTCTCTCAGACCATAGTACAATCAAACTAGAACTCAGGATTAAGAAACTCACTCAAAACTGCTCAACTACATGGAAACTGAACAACCTGTTCCTGAATGACTACTGGGTACGTAACGAAATGAAGGCAGAAATAAAGATATTCTTTGACACCAATGAGAAAAAAGACACAACATACCAGAATCTCTGGGACACATTCAAAGCAGTGTGTAGAGGGAAATTTATAGCACTAAATGCCCACAAGAGAAAGCAGGAAAGATCCAAAACTGACACCCTAACATTACAATTAAAAGAACTAGAAAAGCAAGAGCAAACACATTCAAACGCTAGCAGAAGGCAGGAAATAACTAAAATCAGAGCAGACTTGAAGGAAATAGAGACACAAAAACTCTTCAAAAAATTAATGAATCCAGGAGCTGGTTTTTTGAAAGGATCAACAAAATTGATAGACCACTAGCAAGACTAATAAAGAATAAAAGAGAGAAGAATCAAATAGATGCAATAAAAAATGATAAAGGGGATATCACCACCGATCCCACATAAATACAAACTACCATCAGAGAATACTACAAACATCCTTACGCAAATAAACTAGAAAATCTAGAAGAAATGGATACATTCCTCGACACATACACCCTCCTCCCAAGACTAAACGAGGAAGAGGCTGAATCTCTGAATAGATCAATAAGAGGCTCTGAAATTGTGGCAATAATCAATAGCTTACCAACCAAAGACTCCAGGACCAGATGGATTCACAGCCGAATTCTACCAGAGGTACAAGGAGGAACTGGTACCATTCCTTCTGAAACTATTCCAATCAATAGAAAAAGAGGGAATCCTCCCTAACTCATTTTATGAGGCCAGCATCATCCTGATACCAAAGCCAGGCAGAGACACAACCAAAAAAGAGAATTTTAGACCAATATCCTTGATGAACATTGATGCAAAAATCCTCAGTAAAATACTGGCAAACCGAATCCAGCAGCACATCAAAAAGCTTATCCACCATGATCAAGTGGGATTCATCCCTGGGATGCAAGGCTGGTTCAATATATGCAAATCAATAAATGTAATCCAGCATATAAACAGAACCAAAGACAAAAACTACATGATTATCTCAATAGATGCAGAAAAGGCCTTTGACAAAATTCAACAACCCTTCATGCTAAAAACTCTCAATAAATTAGGTATTGATGGGACGTATCTCAAAATAATAAGAGCTATCTATGACAAACCCACAGCCAATATCATACTGAATGGGCAAAAACTGGAAGCCTTCCATTTGAAAACTGGCACAAGACAGGGATGCCCTCTCCCACCACTCCTATTCAACATAGTGTTGGAAGTTCTGGCCAGGGCAATTAGGCAGGAGAAGGAAATAAATGGTATTCAATTAGGAAAAGAGGAAGTCAAGTTGTCCCTGTTTGCAGATGACATGATTGTATATCTAGAAAACCCCATTGTCTCAGCCCAAAATCTCCTTCAGCTGATAAGCAACTTCATCAAATCTCAGGATACAAAATTGATGTGCAAAAATCACAAGCATTCTTATACACCAATAACAGACAAACAGAGAGCCAAATCCTGAGTGAATTCCCATTCACAATTGCTTCAAAGAGAATAAAATACCTAGGAATCCAACTTACAAGGGACGTGAAGGACCTCTTCAAGGAGAACTGCAAACCACTGCTCAATGAAATAAAAAAGGATACAAAGAAATGGAAGAACATTCCATGCTCATGGGTAGGAAGAATCAATATCATGAAAATGGCCATACTGCCCAAGGTAATTTATAGATTCAATGCCATCCCCATCAAGCTACCAATGACTTTCTTCACAGAATTGGAAAAAAAACTACTTTAAGGTTCATATGGAACCAAAAAAGAGACCGCATTGCCAAGTCAATCCTAAGCCAAAAGAACAAAGCTGGAAGCATCACGCTACCTGACTTCAGACTATACTACAAGGCTACAGCAACTAAAATAGCATGGTACTTGTACCAAATCAGAGATATAGACCAATGGAACAGAACAGAGTCCTCAGAAATAATACCACACATCTACAACCATCTGATCTTTGACAAACCTGACAAAAACAAGCAATGGGGAAAGGATTCCCTATTTAATAAATGGTGCTGGGAAAACTGGCTAGCCATATGTAGAAAGCTGAAACTGGATCCCTTCCTTACACCTTATACAAAAATTAATTCAAGGTGGATTAAAGACTTATATGTTAGAGCTAAAACCATAAAAACCCTAGAAGAAAACATAGGCAATAATATTCAGGACATACACATGGGCAAGGACTTCATGTTTAAAACACCAAAAGTAATGGCAACAAAAGCCAAAATTGACAAATGGGATCTAATTAAACTGAAGAGCTTCTGCACAGCAAAAGAAACTACCATCAGAGTGAACAGGCAACCTATAGAATGGGAGAAAATTTTTGCAATCTACTCATCTGACAAAGGGCTAATATCCAGAATCTACAATGAACTCAAGCGAATTTACAAGAAAAAACAACCCCATCAAAAAGTGCACGAAGGATATGAACAGACACTTCTCAAAAGCAGACATTTATGCAGCCAACAGACACATGAAAAAATGTTCATCATCACTGGCCATCAGAGAAATGCAAATCAAAACCACAATGAGATACCATCTCACACCAGTTAGAATGGCGATCATTAAAATGTCAGGAAACAACAGGTGCTGGAGAGGATGTGGAGAAATAGGAACACTTTTATACTGTTGGTGGGACTGTAAACTAGTTCAACCATTGTGGAAGACAGTGTGGCGATTCCTTAGGGATCTAGAACTAGAAATACCATTTCACCCAGCCATCCCATTATTGGGCATAAACCCAAGGGACTATAAATCATGCTGCTATAAAGAGACAAGCACATATATGTTTATTGTGGCACTATTCACAATAGCAAAGACTTGGAACCAACCCAAATGTCCAACAATGATAGACTGGATTAAGAAAATGTGGCACATTTACACCATGGAATACTATGCAGCCATAAAAAATGATGAGTTCATGTCCTTCGTAGGGACATGGATGAAATTGGAAATCATCATTCTCAGTAAACTATCGCAAGGACAAAAAACCAAACACCGCATGTTCTCACTCATAGGTGGGAATTGAACAATGAGAACACATGGACATAGGAAGGGGAACATCACACTCTGGGGCCTGTTGTGGGGTGGGGGGAGGGGGGAGGGATAGCATTAGGAGATATACCTAATGCTAAATGACGAGTTAATTGGTGCAGCACACTAGCATGGCACATGTATACGTATGTAACTAACCTGCACGTTGTGCACATGTACCCTAAAACTTAAAGTATAATAATAATAAAATAAAATAGAAAATGCTCCAAAAACTTAGCTACATTGAATTTTATGGGAAGTATATTTGAATAAAGTCTCCACTGATTTAAGTTTTTATTAGATATGAAAAATAATGATATAATTAAAATAAATGTATATAATTCTGTCAACCATCAACTAATGATAAAGTCAGCAGTCTATTTAGATATTGGAGATATATATATAAAATATATATATCTTATATATTATATATATTATATGTATATTATATATTATATATATTGTATATTATATATATCATATATTATATATGTTATATATATAATCTCATGTAATTATCATGAAAAACCTACTAGAAACATAAATTTACTTAACTTTGATGGATCAAGAAACTGAATCTCAGAGAAACCTTACAGTTTACCCAAGATCACAAAGTTGGTAAATGGAAAAGCTGTTATTTAAATAAAAGTTCTTTTAACTCCAAATCAGGGCTCTGTTCCCCATAATATATCTGTCACCCCATTTGATTGATAGTATTTTAAAAGCCCTACCAGTAAAACTAATATTGTAATGCCACATAGCAAGAGCAAGTGAGTTTATATAGAACAAGAATAAACATTTAATAAGAGGGGAAATGAACTATTTTATTTTTTTCCTACCAGCCAATCTGTGGTTTGACTCACATTTTTCAGACTCTGGGTGTCTCAAAAGGAGTATACCCCAGAAAGGAAACAAAGTGAAATTAGAAAGGGAAATGCATAACCACAGAACAAGTCTCTGTCACAGAGGGACTTTTGCATCATTAAAAGTAATTTGTGGGAACAGCAAATGTTCTTTACAAGCCAACAAAGGCAGCTTTGTTTACAGCCACTGTTGTTCTCAAAGAAAATGTATAATGTCTGAAGATTTTAATAGACTTATTCAGATTTACCATCAGAGCCAAAAAATACAGAATTATAGACAGAATTAATTACATGGAAATATTTTGTATATCAATTAAAATAAATTGATTCATTATTGATTTATATGTCACAGACTTCCATGACTTCAGCTATGCTGAAAACTTCCTAATTTATATCCTCAGTCCAGAACCATATATTGAGATGCATTCCAGATGGTTCTATGTCAATGGGACGAGCTCTGCTTAAGTTCATTATGTCCAAGGCTGGCCTCATTATCTTCTAACCCTATCCCAAATCTGCTTTTCTTCCACAATTTTCTCTCACAGCCAATGCCCCATCGCCCTTGAATTATATAGCTCATGGATATTTAATATTGTAATTTATGGATAGCATAATTGTTCTTTCATTCTTCTATTGGACAAATATTTATTGAGCATCTACTGATCACCAGTCACCCAACTGATTTGAATCTCTGTATCAGCAAATACAGCATATAAAATAATGATGTATAGCTAAAACTTTTTTCTAATGTTTTCCAAATACTAGACACAATAGTTGAAACAGAATCACTAAAAAACCCACATCGTATTACATTGTCTTTGTCACCTTCCCTTCTGGAGATGCTTCCTAATTCCTATCCAAGAGGGTCTCTAAAGGCAAAGGATTGCAGGGTGAATCACCAGGCTCATTCTTGTGATTTAGGTACACTTGGGCCTCCTGACCCTGCCCTCTTCTTTTGTGTCTCCATCTTTCCACCTCTCTTAGCTTTCTATACATTTTCTCCCATGAAACATCTCAAAAAAAGGAGCTAATGTCAGTCATTTAGAGATCAGCATATACTTAAATCATAGTTTCTATGTTTAAGACCTGTTCCCTCTGTAATCTGAGTTGTGTGTTGTCTATAGATTATAGGTTTTCAATAAACATAGTAATATTAGCTTTATGATAGTGTATGCCATTTGTTTTTAATAGCTTTACTGCAATAAAATTTATATACCATAAAGCTCACGTGTTTTAAGTGTATAATTTATCTAGCTCTTACCACACACTAATAATAGAACATTTTCATCAGCTTCAAAAGAAATCTCATGTGCATATAGTCACTCCCATTGACACTCTCCACCACTATGCAACCACTCATCTGCTTTCTGTCTCTACATATCTGCCCTTCTTTGGATATTTTATATAAATAAAAGAATATATACTTGCACTCTTATGTTTATTGCAGCACTATTCACAGTCACAAAGATTTGGAATCAACCTAAGTGTCCATCAATGGAAGAAAATGTGGTGTGTGTGTATGTGTGTATACACCCACACAAACATATTTATGCATTTATATACATTTTTGTTATATATAAAGAAATGCTATATATATAAAATTTATATGCAACATGAAATACTACTCATGCATAAAAAAGAATGGAATCATGTATTTTGCAAGCAACATGGAGAGACCTGGAGGCCATTATCCTAAGTGAAATAACCCAGCAAGTCAAATACCACATATTCTCACTTATAAGTGGGAGCTGAACAATGCGTACAGATGGACATATACAGCGCAATAATACACACTGGAAACTTCAGTAGGTGGGAGGATGGCAGGGGCATGAGGGTTGAAAAATTACTTATTAGGCACAATGTTCACTGTCTAGGTAATGGGTTTACTAAAAGCCCAGGCTTCACCACTACGCAATATGTGCATGTAAGAAATCTTGTACCCCCTCAATAGATAAAATTTTAAAAAGGTTTTAGGTGATAAATCAATAAATACACAGATTGTTCACACACACACACACAAACAGAATCATACAAAACAACATATCTATTGAACTGAACATATTGCAGGTTCAGCTCCTGATGACTGCAATAAAGATAGTCACAAGAAGTTTTTGGTTTCCCAATGCATTTAAAAGTTGTGTTTAAACTATATTGTTGCCCATTAAATATGCAATAGTATTATGTCTAAAAAAACAGTGTACACACCTTAATTTTTAAAATACTTAATTGCCAAAAAAATGCTAATGATCATCTGAGCCTTCAGCAAGTCATAATCTTTTTGCTAATGGAGGGCCTGATCTCAGTGTGGTTGGCTGCTGGCTGATCAGGGATGGTTGCTGAAGGTTGTGTGGCTGTGCCAATTTATTTTTATTTATTTATTTTTTTGAGACAGCATCTCACTCTGTCACCCAGGCTGAAATGCAGTAGTGCAATCTCGGCTCACTGCAACCTCTGCCTCCCAGGTTCAAGTGATTCTCCCACCTCAGGCTCCCAAGTAACTGGGTCTACAGGTACATACAAGCATGCCCTGCTAATTTTTTGTATTTTTTGATAAAGACAGAGTTTCACCATGTTAGCCAGGCTGGTCTTGAACTCCTGACCTCAAGTAATCTGCCCGGCTTGGCCTCCCAAAGTGCTGGGATTATAGGTGTGAGCCACAGTGCCCATCCAAGGCTGTGGCAATTTCTTAAAACCACAGTGAAGTTTGTTGCCCCAACTGACTCTTTCCCAAAAGATTTTTCTGTTGCATGCAATGCTGTCTGATAACATTTTACTTGCAATAGAACTTTCAAAATTGGAGTCGACTCTCAAAACCCTTCTTCTGCTTTATCGAAGTTTATGTAATATTCAAAATCCTTTGTAGTCACTTCAACAATGTTTGCGGCATCTTCACCAGAGGTAGATTACATCTCAAGAAGGCAATTTTCTTGCTCATCCAGAAGAAGAAACTTCTCATCCATTGTAGTTTGATCATGAGATTGATCAAACTCAGTAACATATTCAGTCACATATTCAGGCTCGACTTCTAATTCTAGTTCTCTTGTTATTTCTACCACATTTGCAGTTCCTTCCTCCACTAAACTATTGAACCCTTCAAAGTCATTCACAAGGGTTGGAATCAACGTCTTCCAAACCCCAATTAATGTTATTTTGACCTTCTCCCATGAATTATGAACATTCTTAATTGGATCTAGAATGGTGAATCCTTTCCAGAAGATTTTCAGTTTACTTTTCCCAGATCCATCAGAGGACTCAATTTTCATGGCAGTTATAACATTAAGAAATGTATTTCTTTCTTTTTTCTTTTGTTCCCCTCAACTTTTTTAAGTTCCATGGTATATGTGCAGGATGTGTGGGTTTGTTACCTAGGTAAACGTGTGCCATGTTGGTTTGCTGCACAGATCAACCCATCACCTAGGTATTAAGCTCAGCATCCATTAGCTATTTTTCCTGATGTTCTCCCTTCCCCCACCTCCTTGACAAGCCCCAGTGTGTGTTGTTCCCCTGGATGTGTCCATGTGTTCTCATCATTCAGCTCCCACATATAAGGGAGAACATGCGGTGTTTGGTTTTCTGTTCCCGCATTAGTTTGCTGAGGATAACATCTTCCAGCTCCATCCGTGCAAAGGACATGATCTCATTAATTTTTATGGCTGCATAGTATTCCATGGTTTATATGTACCACATTTTCTTTATTCAGTCTATCATTGATGGACATTTGGGTTGATTTCATGTCTTTGCTATTGTGAATAGTGCTGCAATTAACATGTGTGTGCATGTATTTTTATAATAGAATGATTTATATTTCTTTGGGTATATACCCAGTGATGGGATTGCTGAGTCAAATGATATTTCTGCCTCTAGATCTTTGAGGATTTACCACACTGTCTTCCACAATGGCTGAAGTAATTTACACTCCCACCAATAGTGCAAAAGCGTTCCTTTTTCTCTGCAGCCTCGTCAGTGTCTGTTGGTTTTTGACTTTTTAATAATCATCATTCTGACTTATGTATCTCATTGTGGTTTTGATTTGCATTTCTCTAATGATCAGTGATGTTGAGCTTTTTTTCATGTTTGTTGGCCACATAAATGTCTTCTTTTGAGAAGTGTCTGTCCTTGTATTTCTTAAATAATTATATGAGAAAATCAAAATTATTCATTGATCCATGAGCTACAGAATGGATGCTGTGTTAGCAGGTGTGAAAACAACATTAATCTCCTTATATGTTTTCATCAGAGCTCTTGAATGACCAGGTGTATTGTCCATAAGCAGTAATATTTTGAAAGGAATCTTTTTTTTTTCTGAACAGTAGTTCCCAACAGCAGGCTTAACATATTCAGTAAATCACATTGTAAACAGATGTACTGTTATTCAGGCTTTGTTGTTGCACCTATGGGAAACAGGACAAACACAGCAAGTTTAGCATAATTCTTAGGGACACTAGGATTTTTCAAATGGTAAATGAGTATCGGCTTCAATTTAAAGTCACCAGCTGTATTAGCCCCTAACAAAGGAGTCAACCTGTACTTTGAAACTTTGAAGCCAGACATTGACTTCTCCACAGCTATGAAAGTCCTAGATAACATTTTCTTCCAATAAAAGACCATTTGGTCTACCTTGAAAATCTATTATTTAATGCAGCCCCCTCCATCAATTTTCTTAGCTAGATCTTCTGGGTAACTTGCTACAACTTCTACATCAGCATTTGCTGCTTCTTATATTATGGAGACAACTTCTTTCCTTAATCAACCACTGTTAGCTTCAAACTTTTCTTCTGTAGCTTCCTTATTTCTCTTAGCCTTCATAGAAGTGAAGAAAGTCACTTTATTCTGGATTTGACTTTGGCTTAAGGGAATATCATGGCTAGTTTGAACTTTTACCCAGAGCCCTAAAACTTCCTTTATATCAGCAATAAGGTTGTTTCAGTTTCTTATCACTGGTGTATTTGCTGGAGTAGCACTTTTAATTTTCTTCAAGAACTCTTCCTTTGCATTCACAACTTGGCTACCTGTTTGGCACAAGAGTCCTAGCTTTTGGCCTGTCTTGGCTTT
Organism: Pan paniscus; assembly: GCF_029289425.2. Classification (NCBI taxonomy): domain Eukaryota; kingdom Metazoa; phylum Chordata; class Mammalia; order Primates; family Hominidae; genus Pan; species Pan paniscus. The sequence goes on along the minus strand of NC_073252.2, from coordinate 21,346,911 downwards.
CAGTATGCATTCCTTACTAAACTTAATCATTTCTAGCATTTGATTTAAACTAAAAGACAGGTGGTTCTTCCTTGCCCTTAAACATTTACAGGCCATTGTAGCATTATTAATTGGTCTAATTTCAATAATGTTTTTTCTCAGGGAATATGGAAGCTGGGGGAGAGGGAGAGAGACGGAGAATGTCTGGTCTGTGGAGCAGTCAACACACACACACACGTTTATTATTAAGTTCAACATGTTATCTGAGTGTGGTTTATGGTACCCCAAACAATGATGGTAGCCACATCAAAGATCACTGATCGCAGATCACCAAGACAGATGTAATAATAGTGAAAAAGTTGTAAATATTGTAATAATTACCAAAATGTGACACTGAGACTTTAAATGAACACATGCTGTTCAGAATGACTCCCATTGACTCCTATAGACTTGCTCCATGCAGGGTTGCCAAAAATCTTTAGTTTGTTAAAAAAAATGTGGTATCTGCAAGGCACAATAAAATGAAACAAAATAAAAAATGATATCTTTGTATGTGGTCTTTTGTGTCTAGCTTCTTTCACCAAGCATAACATGATTGAGTTTCACTAATGTTATAGTATGTATCTTTGTCCTTTTTTATAACTGCTGAGTAATGTTCTGTTGTATGGCTATGACACATTTTGTTTATCCATTCACTTACTGATGGACATTTGGCCTGTTTCCACTTTTTGACTATTGTGAATAAAGTTGCTATGAACATCTCTGTACATGTCTTGGTGTGAATGTATGTTTTCATTTCTTTGGGGAAGATAGCTAGAAATGGAATTGGTGGGTTGTATAGTCATATATTAAGTTAGTTTTAAATTTTAAGATGTGCTATTTGTTTTGTTGATAAATTTTTTTGTTTTTAAATTTTGAGGGATTTGCAGTTTAATGGCTGAAACTTTGTCCCATTGTCTGTTCAGCTTTAAATTAATTGTATATTTGGGGAAGTGGAAGGATACGGAGACATAGCATCCTTCAGGAGCCCTCCTCAGTCATTACTGCTCATGAGATTTTCTGATCAGGTATCATAGCTATTTATCTATTGCATGAAGTATAATTCTAAGAGGCTTTATTAAACATTTGGAAATTGTGTCTTCTCTTTAAATTAAAATTATTCAAAGGAGGCAAGAACATATGAAGTGAAAACCAAATATATATTGTAAATGAATATATTTAATATATAAAATAAGAAACACAAGGAAATTTATTTTTCACATTTAAAAGAGCTTTTTTCAAAATAATTCTCGAAGAACCAACTTTAGTGCTTTGTATCATGATACTTGGTGGTTGCTATAATAAAAATTAATATTTTTGATGTTCAAATGAGGAGATATTTGATGAAGACATTACATAGTCAAATAGAATAAAAAAACTGAAGGACCCTAAAGTAGGTATAGCTTGTTAAACAGCCTGTTACCTGCACAGCAAAAATTAGGTTATGTTTAGAAATAAAATTTGACTATTAACACAAAGTGGAAAATGTAAACAGCTGCAAGTGAGATAAGATCTGCAAGTAAAATAAGACAAAATTAGAATTCAACAACATATTGATTTTCAGGATCTGAATTTTTTTTCTACGCAAGTGAAATAGAGCAAAGATGGAGTGGCTCTAACAAATGAGGGTATGGGATGAGCTTGGCAGTGAATCAAGTGGGGCTGGTGGAACAGTAATATCAACTCATGACCAACAGTCTGGCTAATTGCACCGCTCTGGTCATTGCCTAGTCCCTCTATCATAAAAGGAATGCAGCATTCCCTTGGGCATTTTTATGTACGGTAAATTTAATCTCCCCAGATAGTTTGTGGGTTTTAGTTTTATTTTAGTAAAATACAAAGATAAGCTATATGCCATATTCAAATTTGTAACCACATGCAATAGGATATTGAAGTATATACATTATGTATTAGGATTTGTCCAATTTCGTTTCTGCTGGTTTCCTGGGGATTTTGGTTTCAGCATTTGTGTTGGATTTTCTTGGCCATTACATGCAGCAGTGGATAACAACTAAGCAGATGTGAACGTGTACAGAACTCTTCAAAAATAACACCTGCTGCACCTGCCTCTTCCGAGCTCCCCATAGACAGAAATGTATTTATTAAAAAGACTTATATGTTAAAATGAAATAAAGTCACATATATTTGGAAGAAGAAAAACTAAAGCACTTCTCTTTAGAGAAATAAAACACTTCTCAAACTTAGAATATTCTCTTACACACTAATGAAACATAGCATTTGCACTCTGCATAGTAGTTTATATTCTAGTTATTGCAAAACGAGTCTAATTATTTTTATTTCATTCATGTTTTAAATAAACTAATTTTATTGAATTCTACTTAATTAGTATGTGTTTTTAAAGAGTCATATTTTAAAAATAATTTAGATTAGATCCATGCCTAGAGTGACTGATAAGAATGAGACGGGCAAAAAAGAGGTTAAGTGGAGTGAGGAAATTTCCAACGTGTTATGAATCTCCAGAAGGAAAGTAGTATACACATTATCATTTGAAAGAGGCCATCTTTTAATATATGCTAGCGCAATGAAGCTTCTCTGAAATTCTTCTTGCCTGGGCAAGCTCAAATCTGATAATCCCAAACCAGCTTGCTCACTACATTCCCTGTGTATCACTTTACTCTCTAAACAACATGAATGATCACACATGCATACATTTATGTGCACATACTACTTTTCAAACTGTGAGTGTCTGATCTTTATCTTAATTAATAACCCTACTGTTCTCCTTATTATCCGTATTTGAAAAACTAAAGACATTTCAATGCACCCCTTGCCTTCACATCCAATCAGTTTCTGAATTTTAACATTTCTTTTTTGTTGTTATGTTTCATACAATTGTAAACACTTTTCCATTCTATTTCTACCATGGAGAAGGCAGTATCATGTAAAGGTTAAGGACTCAGGCTCTGGAAACCTGATCTTAGATCTGGCACTTCCTTCCTGTGTAAACTTGGGCAAGGCTCTTAATCTCTGTGCCTCAATTTCTTCCTTTGTACAATAATCAAGTAGATGTAGGCTTCAGTTCTCAGAAGGTTTCAGTTATCTTTATATTGACCTCTCCATAGGGCTGCTTGAGTTTCCTCACAATGTGGCAGGTGCCTTTCCCCAGAGCAAGTGATCCAAGAAAAGACACGGCAGAAGTTGCAAAATCTTTCCTAACCTAGCCTCAGAAGCCAGATAACTTCATTTCTGCAGTAACATATTGGTTACACAAGTCAATGTGAGACCCCCTCCCACAAAGATGTGATTAACAGGAGATGAGGCTCATTGGAACCGTCTAGGGGACCCTGGCAATTCTTACTGACAATGTTGTCACTCTAAATCTGACTTTTATCCTCCCAGTCGAGCTTTCCCACACATGGTTCACATCTCTGGCAATCTTCTAGTCATCACCAGAGCTTCTCCTTATCAATTTCTGTGCACTTTGTGTACAATTCAGATCTTAACATTTTGTCATATTAGATGTTAATCCCTTCTTTGCTTTAGCTAAAATTTTCATTGTATGAGGAAGTTCTAATTTTTCTGTGTTGAATCTGCCGCTACTTTTGTTGTCACTTTTTTGATGCAGAAAAGCACTATTCCTCTAAAAAGTTCATAAATATTTAGTTCTGTTTTGAACTAGAGGGGTTATTTATTGTTTTTAAATAACATTTTGATTTGGAATTTCTTTTACAATCTTTTATAAGGTATAGCACTAAATTAAACTATTTAATAAGCTTTTTTCTTTTTTTTTGAGACGGAGTCTTGCTCTGTCGCCCATGCTGGAGTGCAGTGGCGCGATCTTGGCTCACTGCAAGCTCCGCCTCCCGGGTTCACCCCATTCTCCTGCCTCAGCCTCCTGAGTAGCTGGGACTACAGGCACCCACCACCACGCCTGGCTAATTTTTTGTATTTTTAGTAGAGATGGGGTTTAACCGTGTTAGTCAGGATGGTCTCGATTTCCTGACCTCGTGATCCTCCCGCCGTGGCCTCCCAAAGCGCTGGGATTACAGGCGTGAGCCAATGCACCGGCCAGCTTTTTTTCTTTTATTTGTTGTGATATCCGTTATACCCTATTCGCAATTTATATTTCATTGGTCTCTATTTTCTAATTTTTATAGCTAATGGTTATTTTTTACTAAAAAAAATTTTGTCATCTTCATTATGATTAGCCCATATAGTATCTGTAACTCGGTATCTCTAAGAAATAGAAATTAGATTTATAAACATGTGTTTGATTTAGCTTGGCCAAATAACTGAGTTCTCAATTTTTTTTTCTATATTTCTTTCCCTGGGATTACAAACTGTGAAATCCAAAGATCTTTTTGGATACACTGATGTCTTGTTTCTGAAGAAATTTCCTTCTTGTCATCCTGGGGCACAGTGTTAATGTTTGTTCAATTGCTTTTCTAATTTTATAAGGTATCTTGCATTCAGCTTATGTTGCCCTTTAAATCAGATGAGGAATGAGAGTAAATGCTTTCATTACTGGAATACGAGTAAAGTCACATTGTAATTGTAATTAAGGGCTATTAGGAAGGTAACTCATTTTCCTGCAAATTTGGTGCCAGTTATGTCTGGGTTTGAAGACACTGTAATATCGCCTACTAATGATGTTTAGTAGTCTCTGCTTTTATGAAGGGTCATGTACAACTCACAGTTGTTCTTCTAAACAATGTTGCCTGCTCAACCTTAATGGTTTTATTAGGAAGGGTCTCAGAAGTGTTTATGGTGGGAAGCAAGTGATTTGTGCAAGGATAAACTTTTGAGAATGTACATATAGTCTTTTAAATTATTTATCTTTATGTATAGCACTGTCTCAAAGCCGTTATTTTTTTAGAGGTGTTTCATAGTTGCAAAGTACTTGTATGCCTTTGAATGATAGATTTTACCTTGTATCAAATACTTCTGTATATGTTCTTAACTGGTGCTTTCAGATCATGTTGGCCCACCTGTCTGTAGTAGTACTATTCACATTATATTATATGTAGTCATGTACAACACTGTTCCCAGATTAGGCTGCAAGCTGGTGAGTTCTTGAGAAGTTTCCAGAGACCTGGCTAGTCATTACTTGGGCCACCTGGCTGTTTGTTTATTTCTGTCATGGAGTATGCTCCCTGCCCCTCATCTGGGACTTTGAGCCCTTGAAGCTGAGGGAAAGGAAAACATATCATTTGGTCCTCATTGGCTCTCTACCCTTCTGCTGAAGGAGCATATTGCCAGGAATCTCAACATGTGGTTGAGGATGCAGGTGGGAAGGAAGAAGGAGTCACCACAGAACTTTAAACAAATGGCTCTCATTTCAGGGCAGCTCACTCAAGTTCATTCTTTAACCATAACATATATTTTGCAAAACAGAACAGATATAAAAGAAGAAAAGCAATATTGACCACTCTGGGTTTGGAACTTATAGTGGATTGTATATGTAATCTAAAAATGGCATATACTCTGGCTGGTGGATTATTCCTTTTAGACTGACTCCTGCTGAGGAATATAGAGACATTCGTTCTTTAATTCTCCATCTTTGGGAGACCCGATAGCATTCTCAGTGTGCTATCAGGATAATACCTCAATACCTTAAGATGGTACCTCAGTACCTACATATTATTTTTTTTGGAATTAAATAACTTGATTCTTGGAAGCATCTTTAAGGAATGCTTGGGACATATAAATGCTCAACAAATGCTAGTAATGTGTGATAATTAAATCATTTCACAGATACATGGGAACTGGAATAGAGAGGAAGCTCATGATAGTAGACATTGCAGAAGTTTCTGGGTTGGACAAACTTGAGTTTGAATTTTGGCGCTGCCATTTACTAACTGTGTGGCTTGGCCAGTTGCTGAGCATATCTGAGTCTTGGTTTCCTCGTCAGTATAACAAAAATAAAAATTGTTATTTTTCATGGTCTTATGGACTGAATGTTGGTTTCCCCTCAAAATGCGTATGTTGAAATCAAACCTTCAATGTGATAATACTAGGAGGTGGGGTCTGTAGGAGGTAATTAGGTCTTGAGGGTGGAGTGCTCATGAATGGGATTGGTGTCTTTATAAAAGGAACCCCACAGAGTTCTCTTGCTCTTTCCTCATGTGAGGATATAATGAGAAGTCAGCAGTCTGTGACATGAAATAGGGCTGTCACTGGAACCTGACCATGCTGGCACAGATTTTGGACTTCCAGCCTCCAGAGCTGTGAGAAATAAATTTCTGTTGTTTATAAGGTACCCAGTCTATGGTATTTTGTTATAGCAGCTCAAACTGGTGAAGATGCATAGTATGAAAGGAGATTTCATACATAAAATGGATGACATATGTTTGACAACACTCGGTAAAGGGATTTACTAGTTATGAAATGAGAAACCAGAATTCAAGCCCTAGTCTTTTCATTCATTAGGTATGAAATCTCCATGAAATTACCTTATTATCTTAAGCCTTAATGCCCTTTTCTGGAAAATAAAGAGTGATATAAAATGGCATTCAATATTTGTACATATGTCTACTACTTTTTTATTTAGCATTTAACTTTCAAAATTTACTTGTTAAAGGTTTTATTTTTCCTGCCATATTTTAATCCTAGAATTATTCATCTTTGTATATACAGAAGCTAGCAAAGTGCTTGTCATGTAAAATTTGCTCCATAAATGCTGAGTGAATGAAGAGACACATGAATTCAGGGATGGGCAAATATATATTTTTATGAGAATGATGCATAAGCAGTATTCAAGGACAGAGAAATAGTGACTTCCCTGATTCCACACAAGGCACAGCCAGGCATTAGAAAGTTGGAAATTGGTTGAACAAAAAGCCCCCAAGGATGATAACATTTTCCTCTACATAAAAGTATTCCTAACACAATTTCATATGTCAAAATCACATTTATTTTCACTGCCATTGAAATGTGAGATGTAATTGGCACTGATTCTATTAAGATTGTTCTGTTTTTGCTCTGTATTCTTTGTAAATTTAGTCTAGTAATATTTTCTCATTAGTCATTTACCTAATTTTTTTCACAAACATGTGAAGAGAAAATATGAGTAAATTTCTAACCTTCTAAAACACATTTTATTTCAAATTTGATTATTTTTCAAAATGAGACATAACAAATGATATTGAGGTCCACATTTGCAAAAATATTTTCTGAGTTTTTTCAAAGCTTTTTATTGGAAAAACAAAATTATGTTTATGAAACAATCTGTGACTTAAAATAATTTTAAAATATTTGAGAGGAACATACAATGCAATACATAAAAACTTTTCTCTTTTAAGATGGAAGGGCCTATTTTTCTTAAGTAGTACCTTTAGTGTGAATTGTTTTTAAACAGTCTTTAGAAGGCAAGTGTATCTGGTGAGAACACACATGGTTATGAGGATGTGGTTATGACACCTACCTAAGTTTTGGGGGTATATGCTGCTTCTTTTTAGCTGCAGACTTGTTTCTAGATTCCTCTCAGGACTGTGCATTGAATTTTCTATTGTCTTTGTTTCAGCAAAGTGTATCTGTTCCACTTCCTCATTCATTCAATAAATTATCTGTGTCACACTGTGGTATATGGCACTGGCACATCATGCTGATAGTTACCCTTATGGAGCTCAAAGTTCAGTGGAAGCAACAGTCGTTATGCAAATAAACACACAAAAAAATATGTGTAATGAAAACTTGAGATGAGCTCGGTGAAGGAAGAGAACAGGCTATATGTGTGAAAAATTCTAACGGCATGGGCAGGGGAGAGGGGCTACTGATTTGCAGTGACAGAATCACAGAACATCGTTCTGGGAAGGGGAAATTTGTAATGAACACTATAAAATGAAAAGGAGCAGAAGGAACGATTGAAGACAGCAAGTCGCAGAATATTCCAGATAAAGGAAAGAAGCTGGCATATTTTAGGAACCATGTCAGGAAGACAGAAAACAAGGGGGAGTATGTGTGTGATGTGTCATAGAATAGACAACCAGTATAGGGTTATCCAGAGATCAGGCTTTGCATTTTGGGGTGATCAGGTTTGTATTGTGAAATGATCAGTCTAGTTGAAATGTAAAGAAGCTGGGGGTTCAAGTATACAAGAGAAGATACCAGTTAGGAGAATACAAGGAAGTTGCAATGGCCCAAGAATGAGGTGATACTCCATGGACCAAGGAGGGACCACCCAGTAGAGAGAGAAGTGAGCAAACGAGATTTGTTGTGGAACTTGTGGCCTTTCCCAGTTTTTTACTTTTTGATATCTGAAAACTGGATGTGTCTTTCAGTCAAGGTGTTTCATGACTTATTTTTCAACATTGTTTTTCTTTCTTAGTTATACTTAAAATAATGACACATGTTACCATTGATGACATCTTAGATTCAGTGCTGTATTAGTTCATTCTCACATTGCTGTAAAGAACAACCTGAGACTGGATAATTTATAAATAAAAGAGTTTTAATTGGCTCACAGTTTTACAAGCTGTGCAGGAAGCCTGGCTGTGGCGGCCTCAGGAAATTTAAAATCGTGGTGGAAGGTGCAAGAGAAGCAGACACATCTTACATGGCCAGAGAAGGAGGAAGAGAGCAAAGAGGGAGGTGCTAAACACTTTTAAAGAACCAGATCTTGTGAGAACTCACTCACTATCATGAGAACAGCAAGGGGGAAGTGCACCCCCATGATCTAATTACCTCCTACCAGGCCCCTACTCCAACATTGGAGAATACAATCCAAGATTTGGGCAGGGACACAAATCCAAACCATACAAAGGGGATATGGTAAAACTTGCTAAAATTTTAGGAGGGGCCATGGCCTTATTTCTTTCCTTAATAGAGTTATATTTTTAGTTAACCTATCTGAAGTTATAATAGGACATGATATCACATAAGGAAATATTCTATAACAAAATATTTATTCATTTCACAAAAGTTTTTTGCTTCTAGGCACTGATTGGGGTATTGTATATACAGTGGTAAGAGAATAAAGCAATAATAGTTGCTTCATGGAGTTTCTAGTGTGGCTGGGAAGATGGACATTGAACAAATAATGAATGCTGTTGAATTCTGTGAAGGAACAGTGCAGTTTGATATGGGCGGGGGGAAAAAGATGTGTCTGATCTTGTCTAGGGAGAGAAGGCAAAACATCTTTAGGAAATGACATTGATTCTGAGACCCAAAAGATGAGGAGTTAATAGGAAGAAGGAGTAGGGAAGAGTAATTCCAGGCCTGTTTCATGGCACGTTTAAGAAATGGAAAGGTTAGTTGGGCTGGAACACAGAGGAAATAATGAATCATGAGTCTGAGGAGACACGCAGGGCCCAGATATTGCTGGGTCTTATCTCATAGAAAATGAGAAGGATGGAAGAGATTGATATCATAAGTATTGCTTTTTGTTGATATCTTGTGGTCATTGTGTACAGAAAGCATTTGTAGGGTGAGAAATGAAGGGCAAGAATGAACGTACGGATCCCTGTACAAGAGACAGTAGCAGAGGTCATGAAAATGGAAATAATTGAACAAATATAAGAGATATTTAGGAAATAGAATGCACAGGGTCAGGAGCCAGATTGGAAGGTAACCAACTAACTTAATTTTCGCTTTAAAAGTTCTACCTCCCAAGAGACACCTCAGTTCCAGGCAATTCAGTGTGGTTGGCCATTCTTGGTGGCAGAATGAGAAATCATATAAGATTTCCATTTTCTTGGCTTGAACGATGAGGTAAATTATGGTGCAATTTCTTGGGTGAGAGTCTTGAAGGGGGCCAACATTTCAGATACAATGGCATATGGTTTTGAGTTGCCAGTGAGACATCTCAGTACACTTTTGAATAGACATTTTTGGAACTCAGAAGCAAGATCTGTCCAGGAGATGAACATTTAGGATTTGTGGCATGACCAATGAAGCCATAGAATAGGAAAAAAATAAGTAGCGAGATTATATTGAGTGAGAAGGGAAGCGTATCGTGAAATAAATGTTGAGAATTTTTATCATTAAATATCTACTGAGGGAATAAGAGGCAGCAAAATACATTCAGAATGAGTGGCTGGAGAGAAAAGAAGAATAAACAGAAATGAAGACACAGTGGACATTTGAAGGGAGGATTGAGTGGTGTTGAGTGCTGCTGACAGATATATATGATAACAGAAGTCCATCGAATTTTGTGAAATGTTGGCAAGAGCAATATAAACCTGGTTGTGTTGGAATTGTGTTGTGAAGTGAGTGAGAAAATGCAGACAGCAAGTGAAGGCTTTTATGAAACCTTGACTCCCACAGGATAATTAAGAGTCTGTCACCTGGCCAGGTGCAGTGGCTCACGCCTGTAATCCCATCACTTTGGGAGGCCGAGGCAGGTGGATCACCTGAGGTCAGGAGTTCCAGACCAACTGGGCCAACATGATGAAACCCCATGTCTACTAAAAACACAAAAATTATAATCCCAGCACTTTGTGAGTCTGAGGTGGGCAGATCATGAGGTCAGGAGATTGAGACTATCCTGGCTAACACGGTGAAACCCCATCTGTACTAAAAATACAAAAAATTAGCCAGGTGTGGTGGCACATGCCTGTAGTTCCAGCTACTTGGGAGGCTGAGGCAGGAGAATCACTTGAACTGAAGAGGTGGAGGTTGCAGTGAGCTGAGATCGTGCCACTGAACTCCAGCCTGGGCGGCAGAGCAAGACTCTGTCTCAAAACACACACACACACACACACACACACACACACACACACACACACACACACAAATTACCCAGCAGTGGTGGTGCATGCCTGTAATCCCAGCTACTCGGGAGGCCAAAGCAGGAGAATCACTTGAATCAGGGAGGTGGAGGTTGCAGTGAGCTGAGATCGTACCACTGCACTTCAGCCTGGGTGACAGAGCGAGACTCAAAAAAAAAAAAAGAAAGAAAGAAAGAGAGAGAGAGGAAGGAAAAGGAAGGGAGGGAGAAAGAAGGAAAGAAGGAAAGGGAAAGAGGGAAAGAGAGGGAGAAAGAAGGGAGGGAGGGAGGGAGGGAAAGAGGGAAAGAAAAGAGTCTGCCACCTAAAGGAACATGTGAAGACTAGGTAGCATTCTTTGATTGTTTTAGAGAGATTTTAACCAACAGAGAGAAAGAACTTGAAGGAATTGAAAAAAGAGCTTAGAGTCTTAATGGTAGGAGAAAAAAGAGGATCTATAGCATAGATAGAAGAATTTTTCTTGGCTAGGAGAAGAACCACCTCTCTCATTGTAACAGAGGGAAAGAAGACAAGAATGGTACAAACACATCTTGGAGTCATGTTATATGTAAAGCATGTTTCCCAGGAAATGCTTCATTAACCTTCATGTGTCAAATTATACTTCATGAGAAAAGGTACAGTAAGCAGCCCAGTGAGTGATGATTATGTATCATATATTTTTAATTGCATGTATTACAGCTTTATTGTTGGAGCAATTACATTTTAAATTTTATTTAAAAATTCTTGTAAATCCAATACCTACCAGGCACTCAGGGTTCAGAAATGGCACCATGGCTGTCATCAAGAACTTTCAATGCAACGATGGAGATGGGCATTTAAATAGATAATTGCAATAGAGTCTGACAGGAAGTGGAACTAGAGTACAGTGAAAGTAAACAGCATGGGACAGATGCATGAGAGAATAATATTAATTAAGATTTGGGTTTAGCCACCAGAATGAGACTGAAATAATTTTCACTTGACAATATAGAATTATTAGGCACTCCAGGGGTGGTAGGATGAAAAAAATACAACTACTCTGTTCCATGAGGTCATGCAGGGATCCAGATTTTTAGAGCTTTTTTGCTCCACTATATCTACATGACGGAACCTGGCTCCCCACCACTATATCCATGTTCCAGTCCACAGTGAGGGAGCAGAGGAAATGGAGGATTACTTATCTTTCTGATTCAGCCTCCTGGCCTGGTGTGATGTGGTTGGAATTCCCTCATCTTGTTCATCAGTATAACCTGGAAATGCAGTGGAGTTAACAAACTTAACCAATGATGGAAGGATAGATGCCTTATCTTTCTGGGTGATTATAAGATCATTTCATAGGTGGGCTTCTCACATGTCCTAGCATACGTGTGAACTTCTGATTTCTCACAGTAACTTTGTCAAAATTCATTTATTTTGGCTTTCCTCCATCCTTGTATCAGTCTCTATGCTTTTCTCTATGCTTTTCTCCTCCTTCCTGAGATTATGTCTTTAGTAAACTATTTATATGAAATTCCTTGTCTCAGGATCTGCCTTTAGGGTAAGCCAAACCAACTAATCAGATAGAGCAGTGGCCTTGACCAACCAGAATTGACATCTGTTGGCTTGGTGTCACCAGGGTGTTCCCATCTGACATCAGCTCTAAAACCATGGAGGCAGGAAATTGCCTGGTGATTTCAAAAAGCCATGAGAAATACATATGAAATAATGAAATAGACTTCATTATAGAGAGAGGAACAGAAGGCTGCAGAGTTAGATGGGTGTCTTAGTCAGCTCAGGCTGCAATAACAGAATACTATATAGACTGAATGACTTCAACAACCAACATTTATTTCTCACAGGTTTGGTGCCTGGAAGTGTGAGATCGGGGTGCCAATATGATTGGGTTTTCAATGAGGGCCTTTCTGGTTTGCAGATAGCTGCATGTATCCTCATATGGCCAATTGGCAAAGAGAGAGAGAATCTCTCTTGTGTCTCTTTTTATAAGAGCTTTAATTCTATTCATAAGAGCTCCTCCCTTGTGACCTAATTACCTCCCAAAGATCCCACCTCCACATACCATCGTATTGGGGTTTAGGCTTCAGCATATTAATTTGGGGGTGGGGCACAAACATTGAGTCCATACAACGTGGTTCAAATTGTGAGGGTCTTTTAATGTATAGAACATATGTGTATTTAATATAGATATATAATAATATAGATATTATATAAGTGTAACATGAGTGTGTATAATATGGGATCTATATTTAATCCTGTGAAATGACATGAAGTCAGTAGCAGTAAATTATTCTATGTTTGTTTTCTTTATGTATTCATGCATTAATAGAGGAATCATATATTTGGATAAGGCTTCAAGAAAACATGTGTTGAGAATAAATTACAGGAGATGATCATGTAGAAAGAGGGGTGGCTGAAGTGGCTATTTTAGGCATCCAAGTGAGAGATGAGGATCTAAATAGGGATGGGAGGGGAGCCACAATACTGGGGATGGAAAAAGTTCATATATATTCTAGAAAAAAATGCATGAATAAGGTGCTGTTAAAAATATTTGACAACTGGTCCTGCAAGGTACCAGCTAGTAAGAATGGACTTTGACTGTATATCCCCAGTATGGCAGAACCGGTGCATCCTAGATGATTGGCACTCTGAGTGTAAAGGATCCACACTGAGAAGCACCCAGTCTATTCTCAGGCCTAATACGATTTCTTCTAACTTTCCAAATGGCATGGAGAAAGGAATCATAGCCCACGTAATGTCATTTAGATTTATCTACTGCCCCATCATTGCCATTTCTCTTGCATTTTAAGGATTCCTGGAACAATCTAATTTAAGATATGTTCAAGTGTTTGTATCAATTCACCTTTGATGACTAAGTCATAATTGTCACCGCGCCCTGAGAACAGTCCATGTCCATCATTGCATGGCTCACCTACATTTTCTTTTCTGCTAGTCACAAGGCCTTCTAGTTAGGATACGCTCATGGACCTAAAATACATGTCAGAGCAGGTGTTAGCACGCCACTGACATTCAAAGCAAGAATTAACACTTAACTCAGGAGAAATGACCTTTTATTCTTTCCTGAAATGTTCCAGTCCTGCTGGAGCCACAGCAGAAGCAGGTTGATTTGCTCAACAAATATCTATTCAATGTAGGCTATATCTCAGCAATCAGAAGACTATCTTGGGAGACATCAGGGTGGAAAAAGACTACATGACCCTCAGGAGCTTTATAGGTTTGCACAGAGGTAAAAATGCCCCTGTGTTTCCTAGAATTTAACTGTACTTCCTATGATTTCACAGAGCCAGAGGTAAACATGCAGTGCTTTTACATGCAATTTCCCCTGCCGCCAATTCCAGAATTTCAAAGAAGAGAGTTGTGTTAGTTTCCTGTGACTACTGTAAGAAACTACCACAAACTTGTTGGCTTAACACAATAGATATTTATTATCTCTTCAGTTAGGAAGGCCAGAAGCCAGAATTGAAGGTGCCAATAGGGTCACATTCCTTCTAATGGCTTTAGGAGACAATCCAGTCCTTGCCTTCCAGCTTCTCGTAATTCCAGGAATGCCTTGGTTTATGGATGCCTAACTCCAATCTCTGACTCAGTGATCTCATTGCCTCTTCTCTTGTGTGTATCTGCCTCCCTCTAGACTGAGAAGCCCAGAGGGAGACAGAGATCTCCCTCCCTTTTAAAGGGATACATGTGACTTCACCTAGGGTCCACTTGGATAATCCAATGTAAGAACCTCCTTTGAAGATCCTTAATTTCATCAGGTATGCAAATACATTTTTTATGGATAAGCTCCCAGGGATTCGTACCTAGGCATATCTCTTTTAGGGGCTATGATTTAGTCTATTGCAAAGGTAAAGTCTAGTCATTTTTTGAGGAGGGGGAAGGAAAGAGGGAGAGAAAAAAAAAGAGAGAGGAAGAGAGAGAGAGTGAGAAGAGAGACCAGAAGCAAGAATAGGAATCTTCCTTAGGGATACAATAAACCGATTAGCCAAAGAAGAGTCTTCACCTACAGTCAATTCCCACCTTTGTCTGAATAAGAAACAGAGACAAAAGAAGTGAAGAAGGCAACAAAAGCAAGGCAATATGATGAGGGGTAAAGACTGCAGCCTTTGAAACCAAAGAGACCTGCATCCAAACCCCACTTAAACAACTTACTGACTATATTACTCTGGAAATATATTTAACATGGCAATGATAAGACCTAAAATACAGAGTTACTTTACTACTTATGTAAAATGTTATATTTCTGTGTATACATAAATTTTAGATAGATAGATAGATAGATAGATAGATAGATAGATAGATAGATAGATAGAATAACCTGGCACAGAATGTGGCACATAGTTTGGAGCACCACATAGTCATTTTCCTCAAAAGTATTAAGTACACATTAGTTATTGTTATCATGAGCATATTTTTCTTTTGGAGGAGAGCAAATCAGATTCAGAGCCACCTTCTTCAGTTCTAGTTGAATTAGTCCTACTGGCTTATCTCATTTCTCATCATTTCTGATATTGCCCTTAGGTAACAAGTTTTTTTTTTCCCTGTAAGACTTTATTACTTCTTCCTCCTGCCCCAGACACTGTAAATTTCAGTGGCATCCAATAGAGTGGAAAGTAAGACTTCTCTTTAAGGCAGATGTCTGTTATATTGCTGTAATAAAGCAAATTGTTGGGAAGAAAATACTACAGAGGCTTGAGTTCATCATAACTCATGATAATCTAAATAATCTGTTAATGAGGTTGCTGTCTGAGTGATACAACATTTTAAACTATGGGACAATGGGTGCATCAAAGTCTTTACAGATATTCTCTGGGGTGTTTTTGCTCCTAGTAGCTTTCTTTGCTTAAGTACTTCTAATGACACCTTCTAGTGGAAATGAAAGTGTTTGGCTTATGCAGTCTCAAAATGGGAGTTGTATACGCTTAGTGGTGTCTCATGAGCCTTAATGAGCTATCAGCTGTTGTTTTCCTTTAAACTCTTAAAAATCAGCATGAGAAAAAATCATTATATTTATTTCTAACACAACAAAAGAGAAATTTTAAAAATCCACTCATACTAAAGGCTAAAGAAATCTGAAAAAGTCAGGTTCTGCATTAGCAGGATCAATTCATATCCACTAAAAAGAATAGACCTCTTTTCTGTGAAATCATCAGCAATTGGCCTTTTCAAAGGATAATTAATTTTTCAGTGTAGGATTAGTGCCATCAGAAATGAAGATTTATCTCATTATTGGACATAGAGCTTTGAAGTTTGCAAGCTGAAAACATATTTCCTCCATTTGTTAGATGGTATCTTGAAAGATTGTTGTCTACATCTTAATGTGTGAGCCACATGTGTTTCTGTGTGTATATAAAAATTCCTTAATTACTCTCTCAGAATTCAGTGAGCTATTCAATAGAATTCATTGCTCTTATCAGCAATTGGCCTTTTCAAAGGAGAATTAATTTGGCATATAATGCATATGATGTAAGTAAAGACTTGTTTTGTAATCATGTAATTAAATAAAAATATTATACTAGAACTTCAAATTGGTGACAGAAAACACCACCATTTGAAATGTTATTCTTATCTGAGCCAGTAAATAAGTGATTGCATAGTTTAGAAGATTTACTTTTCTTACCTTAATAAATAATTTCTTCTTCTATAGTTTTAACAAAATTTGGGGCCGTTTTGAGGTTAATTTTAAAACATACTACTGAAGTTAATGACATTTGACCTTAATTGAGTTTCACATCTTGGGTCATGCCAGGATGTATAACCCCATACCCATGATGAAAGTTTTGAGATTAACTGTAGATGTATCAAAAAAAATGGGCATAATCACTAATAAGAATGTTAATTTTAGAACTTAATACATTTATTTCTATGGTAACTATGTTTGCTCTTTTTTCACTTCATCTCTGAAACAATAATCAGCTAGGCATTGTCATCAGAAGCTTCTTTTAAAGTCAATTTCACAGCAACAACTGCGGTCTTACTGGAGAGGCTCTAGAAGTTCAGAAATGTTCATTCCAATCAGGTCTTTGCACAGTACTAAAATTCAGTCCCCACAGTATATCATGCCTCTTAAAGTGATAACCTTTGGAGCAGACTATATGAGACAGTTTATGGGCTAATAACTAATTTATAAAAGCACACTTGATCTAACATGTTATTTAAATTAAAGTTGAACATCTAGAGTGAAAGTGAAAAAAAGAATCTGAATCCCACTACATGCTTGTGGAGGATATTTTCTATAGACTTCATGCTACTCTTCGGGTTTTTATTAATTCTTCTGTTTTATTAGTTCTTTTTGTAGAGTGTTGCCCATTGAATAGTGAGTGATTTTGTTTGTTTCTTGAAATTAGCACAAGTGGAAAACACCATTGGTAGTTCAGATATGTTTATTGAACACCTATGATATGCAAAACACTGGCCTAGACAGTATAGGAATAACAAAATTAGAATAAATAAAGTAAATAAATAAAATGCATATCACTAATTTTTACAAGATCTTATATCTTAGGAGAGAGGATTCGATATGTATGAAAGTGATTAAATAAGAATTAAAATATCACATGCTATAAAACATTGTTAAGGTAAAGTACTCTGTAAATTTATTGTTCAAAAAGGAAATAGAATAATTGGCATTTGAACTGATTCATAAAATAATTTGTAAAGGTAAGCATAATAACGAACACATGCTATAAAATATTGTTAAGGTAAAGTACTCTATAAATTTAAGGAAGAAAGATCTTATTGTTCAGAAAGGAAATAGAAGAATTGGTGTTTGAACTGATTTATAAAATAATTTGTAGAGGTAAGCATAATAATGAAAATATTAGCGTACACTTCTATAGTGTTTGTTATGTGCCCACTTTTCTAAAAGACTTTGCATCTATTAACTCATCCCTATAAGGATGGTGTCATGATAATCCCCATATTATAGGTGAGGAAATAGTCATGTAAAAATTCAATAACTTGCCTGGGGTCACAGAGATAGCAGTTGGAGAGGTGGAGGAGCCTGATTTATCTCTGGCCAGGCTGGGTCAGAGTCTATGTATTTATTAATGGCCACTCAGGGAAAATGCAGGAGATGAGGTGCAGAATGTACTTGTTTCCTGTTACTGCTGCAACAAATTGCCACAAACCTCGTGGCTTAAAACAGCACAAATTTACTACCTTTCAGTTTTGCAGTTCAGAAATATAAAATGGGTTTCACTAAGCTAAAATCAGATGTCATCAATGTGCATTCTTTTCTAGAAGGAGAGTCTGTTTCCTTGCCTTTCACAGCTTCTAGAGGCCATCCCCATCACTTGGCTTGTGGGTGCTTCCGTGTTCAAATCTAGCAATTGCATCATTTTGACCTCTGCTTCCTGGTATCACCTCTCCTTCTGGGACTCTGACTCTCCTGCCTCCCTTTTTCACTTATAAGAACAATTATGGTTACACTGAACTGATTTGGATAATCAAGGATAATCTCTTTATATTCCAGTCAACTGATTAGCAACCTTAATTCCATTTACAGCCTTAATTCCCCCTTGATATGTAACATAACATATTCACAAGGTCTGGGAATTAAGAACATCTTTGTGGGTCTGTTAATTATTTTGCCTACTGCTCAGAACATGAGTTTAGGTTCAGTGGCAAGAAAGAAGGAGCTATTAAGAGAAAGGCAATCTGGTTTGGCAAAATGAGAAGTGGGGCAGTTTGTAAAAAGTGCAGGATGGCAGGTCACACTGAGCAAATTACCAGCCAAATAGGAGTTCAATAAATGAATATTTCTAAATCTCTCTAAAAAATGTTTAACAGTAGGATAGTTATGTTTCCCAACTAATTTTAAATATATAATCTCCACAGATACTTACTGAGCATTTATTACATTTTGGAAGTATATAAAACATACATCATATTTATATTTTAATTGGCTCAAACATTGAAAAACTTAAATGAGCCAATTGTGTGAGATGCCAAAAAATGGGTCATAGATGTGTTGTCAAAAGTGGCCTTGTTGGAATCTCTAGAGTCTTTTCTATCAAGGATACCTTTCATTCCTGCCTCAACACTGAGAAAGCTGAAAAATAAGCAGGAAGGATAGAGACCAAGCCATAACCAAGTTGGGGCACATGACTTTCAAACAAGGGTAAGTGCAGTTGCTAATATGAACCACAATCTGACCTGGATTGTGGGGCAATTTGGCTTCCAAGAGGGAGGCTCCTACAGAATTTACAGATGTAAAGCATGGAGTGAAAGAAGACAGCCCAGGCTCTCCATAGGAAGGCTGTTTCTAGACAGAAGAGTCACTCTCCCCAATTTGAACAACCAAATAAATAATTCACCTCCCCAGGGGCAGAGTGAGTACAGGGACAAGAGAAGAAACTAGAAGTACCACACTAGCAGAATTTTCTCTTCCTGGCAGAACATATAAGTAGTAGGGAAGAAGCATTTCCCTCTTAACACATCTCAAGTTCGTCTTGATTTAATGTAAACTCATCATTTTCTCCTCAAATTAGTTATCTCCAAATTTTCTTGTATTGTTCTTCTCAATGGGTATGCTATGGGGTGAATTGTCGTGCTTCCCAAAATTTATATGTTAAGTTCCTAATCTCCAAAGTATATTTGGAGGTGGGCCTTTGGGAGATAGTTAGATCATGACGGTAGAGTCCTCATGAATGGAATTAGTGCTCTTATAAGAAGAGGCACAAGAGAGATGATCTCTCTCTCTCTCTGAGAATATGAGGATATAAGAAGGCAGCTGCCTGCAACCCAAGAAGAGGGCCCTCAACAGAATCCAACCATGCTGACATTTATGATCTCAGACTTTGGAGCCTCCAGAATTCTGAGAAGATAAATTTCCACTGTTTACACCACTCAGCATAATGTTTGTTATAGCAGCCCAAGCTGATTACGACAGGTTGGAGCCACACTATCCTAGTTACCCAAACTAGATACTTAAGGATCACCTTTGACTCTTTTCCCACACTCCCTGACTCTTTCCAGTCACTCTTGAAGTATGGCTTTTTCTCAAATGAGTAATATCCGCCCCATCTCTCCTAATATGTGTCATCATTTTACTCAAATACCTTTCAGTGGTGTCCTCATGTCATCATCACCCTCTGCTCAACCATGTTCCCTCCTGCTAGATATGTCTAAAATATAAATGTGCCCAAGCCACCTTGTCTCCAGAAGCCCTGATAATGACTTCCTTAAAATCTCTAAAACTCATATTAAAAATCTTCTAATTTAGATATACTTTCTGGAACCCAGGTCTTGTTAAGTGCCCTCTTTTACGCTACTATGACATCTTGCTCCAGTTCTAAAACTTCACCAATTTTATTATATTTTGAACAATAATGTATGTCCTACTCAAAAAGATGAGTTTTATAATAATTGTAATAACAATTATTACATTATAATAAAAAGGATTATTCCCAGATAAATAGTAATGTACTCTTTATGCTTTTATATGTTTTTTGAATAGTAATAAGCACATTTATTATATGAGCTAATTAATTCTTGCCAGAACACTGAGAGGTAGATATGGCTTTGCCTATTTTATCTGAAAGACAACAAAGGCTCTTAGAAATTACATGATTTACTCAGAGTCACATAGCTAGTAAGTAACAAATCTGGAGTTTAACTAGGGCACTCTGATTATGAAACATGTGAATATTGGTTTTGAGGTGCTTATCTAAATACTAGCAGGTAAAGGAGTAAAAACTACATATTTTGAACTTCTTATGAGTTAGTAAAAAGACCAGCATTATAATAAGCCATTTTTATTTAGCTTCCAGAACCTTGAGAATAGAATGAGAAGGCAAGACTACATGATTTTTATAGTCTGAGTAGTAACTTCTTCAAATATTTTAACTTTTACTTTTTCTTAAAATGAGATAAGCGAACATTATAGAATTTTCCAAGAATCATAAATTAACCCTTTAGATCACCTTGATTTACTTTGAGGCAATGGATACCAAATGGTCGATGACAACACAAATAAATGAAGCAATAAAACCTCAATACTTTTTTTAATTTTAATTTTTATTTATTTAATATATTTTATTTTATTTTTGAGACAGAGTCTCATTCTGTTGCCCAGGTTGGAGTGCAACAGTTTCGGCTCACTGTCACTGCAACCTCCACCTCCCTGGTTCAAGCAATTCCCCTGTCTCAGCCTCCCAAGTAACTTGGATGACTGGCTCATGCCATCACGCCCAGCTAATTTTTTTGTATTTTTAGTAGAGACGGGGTTTCACCAAGTTTGCCAGACTGGACTCGAACTCCTGACCTTAGGCAATCCACCTGCTTTGGCCTCCCAAATTGCTGGGATTACAAGCATTAGCCACTGCACCCAGCCCCCAACACTTCTTTTTAAGCAATCTACTCAGTAGATAACTGATGAATCAGTCCAAAACTCAAAGTGTATGAGAGCTGTTTAGGATGGATGGCCCTTGCATGCACCACTACTGCTCACACCATCAACGACATTTCTCCATAGCTGCCCAGGTGTATTGAATGATTTCATCATTTCAGATAATTAACATACGAATTGTTGGCCATTTTGTGCTCTGTACTTTAATGTCATAGAACTGAAGAGTTACAATGAACCTAGGAAAGTTGTTTAGTCAATTAACAATTTTTATTGAGTATAATTATATGTCCATATTTTCTAAATGCTGAAAAGAGACACAGAAAAGCATGAAAATTGGTTCCTTGCCAAGAATTCACAATCTAGCATGGAAAAGAATATATCCATCACATAATTAGAAAACAAAACAAGACAATATAAAATTAAATGCCTAATTTTGTGGCACAGGCTATAAGAGCCATAACATTTCAGGAAAGGATGAGAGAGTAGAGTGGGCTGGAACTGTCAGAGAATATTCATGTGGGAGATGAGAATATTGATAAGATTCTGATTGGTGTACCTGAAAGTGACGGGGAGAATTGAATCAAGTTGGAAAACACTCTGCAGGATATTATCCAGGAGAACTTCCCCAACCTAGCAAGGCAGGCCAACATTCAAATTCAGGAAATACAGAGAATGCCATAAAGATACTCCTCGAGAAGAGCAACTCCAAGACACATAATTGTCAGATTCACCAAAGTTGAAATGAAGGAAAAAATGTTAAGGGCAGCCAGAGAGAAAGGTCGGGTTACCCACAAAGGGAAACCCGTCAGACTAACAGTGAATCTCTCAGCAGAAACTCTACAAGCCAGAAGAGAGTGGGGGCCAGTATTCAACATTCTTAAAGAAAGAATTTTCAACCCAGAATTTCAAATCCAGCCAAACTAAGCTTCATAAGTGAAGGATAAATAAAATCCTTTACAGACAAGCAAATGCGGAGAGATTTTGTCACCACCAGGCCTGCCCTAAAAGAGCTCCTGAAGGAAGCACTGAACATGGAAAGGAACAACTTGTACCAGCCACTGCAAAAACATGCCAAATTGTAAAGACCATCGATGCTAGGAAGAAACTGCATCAACTAATGAGCAAAATAACCAGCTAACATCATAATGACAGGATCAAATTCACACATAACAATATTAACCTTAAATGTAAATGGACTAAATGCTCCACTTAAAAGTCACAGACTGGCAAATTGGATAAAGAGTCAAGACTCATCAGTGTGCTATATTCAGGAGACCCATCTCACATGCACAGACACACATAGGCTCAAAATAAAGGGATGGAGGAAGATCTACCAAGCAAATGGAAAACAAAAAAAAAGGCAGGAGTTGCAATCCTAGTCTCTGATAAAACAGACTTTAAACCAACAAAGATCAAAAGAGACAAAGAAGGCCATTACATAATGGTAAAGGTATCAATTCAACAAGAAGAGCTAACTATCTTAAATATATATGCACCCAATACAGGAGCACCCAGATTCATAAAGCAAGTCCTTAGAGACCTACAAAGAGACTTAGACTCCCACACAATAATAATGAGAGACTTTAACACCCCACTGTCAACATTAGACAGATCAATGAGACAGCAAGTTAACAAGGATATCCAGGAACTGAACTCAGCTCTGCACCAAGCGGACCTAATAGACATCTACAGAACTCTCCACCCCAAATCAACAGAATATACATTCTTCTCAGCACCACATCACACTTATTCCAAAACTGACCACATAGTTGGAAGTAAAGCACTCCTCAGCAAATGTAAAAGAACAGAAATTGTAACAAACTGTCTCTAAGACCACAGTGCAATCAAACTAGAGCTCAGGATTAAGAAACTTGCTCAAAACTGCTCAACTACATGGAAACTGAACAACCTGCTCCTGAATGACTACTGGGTACATAATGAAATGAAGGCAGAAATAAAGATGTTCTTTGAAACCAACAAGAACAAAGACAACATAGCAGAATCTCTGGGACACATTTAAAGCAGTGTGTAGAGGGAAATTTATAGCACTAAATGCCCACAAGAGAAAGCAGGAAAGATCCAAAATTGACACCCTAACATCACAATTAAAAGAACTAGGGAAGCAAGAGCAAACAAATTCAAAAGCTAGCAGAAGGCAAGAAATAACTAAGATCAGAGCAGAACTGAAGGAGATAGAGACACAAAAAACCCTTCAAAAAATCAATGACTCCAGGAGCTGGTTTTTTGAAAAGATCAACAAAGTTAATAGAGTGCTAGCAAGACTAATAAAGAAGAAAAGAGAGAAGGATCAAATAGACGCAATAAAAAATGATAAAGGGGATATCACCACCGATCCCACAGAAATACAAACTACCATCAGAGAATACTATAAACACCTCTATGCAAATAAACTAGAAAATCTAGAAGAAATGGATAAATTCCTGGACACATACAGTCTCCCAAGAGTAAACCAGGAAGAAGTTGAATCCCTGAATAGACCAATAACAGGCTCTGAAATTGAGGCAATAATTAATAGCTTACCAACCAAAAAAAGTCCAGGACCAGACAGATTCACAGCCGAATTCTACCAGAGGTACAAGGAGGAGCTGATACCATTCCTTCTGAAACTATTCCAATCAATAGAAAAAGCGGGAATCCTCCCTAACTCATTTTATGAGGCCAGCATCATCCTGATACCAAAGCCTGGCAAAGACACAACAAAAAAAGAGAATTTTAGACCAATATCCCTGATGAACATTGATGCAAAAATCCTCAATAAAATACTTGCAAACTGAATCCAGCAGCACATCAAAAAGCTTATCCACCATGATCAACTGGGCTTCATCCCTGGGATGCAAGGCTGGTTCAACATACACAAATCAATAAACATAATCCAGCATATAAACAGAACCAAAGACAAAAACCACATGATTATCTCAATAGATGCAGAAAAGGCCTTTGACAAAATTCAACAGCACTTCATGCTAAAAACTCTCAATAAATTAGGTATTGATGGGTCATATCTCAAAATAAGAAGCGCTCTTTATGATAACCCCACGGCCAATATCATACTGAATGGACAAAAACTGGAAGCATTCCCTTTAAAAACTGGCGCAAGACAGCGATGCCCTCTCTCACCACTCCTATTCAACATAGTGTTGGAAGTTCTGGGCAGGGCAATCAGGCAGGAGAAAGAAATAAAGGGTATTCAATTAGGAAAAGAGGAAGTCAAATTGTCCCTGTTTGCAGATGACATGATTGTATATCTAGAAAACCCCATTGTCTCAGCCCAAAATCTCCTTAGGCTGATAAGCAACTTCAGCAAAGTCTCAGGTACAGAATCAATGTGCAAAAATCACAAGCATTCTTATACACCAATAACAGACAGAGAGCCAAATCATGAGTGAACTTCCATTCACAATTGCTTCAAACAGAATAAAATACCTAGGAATCCAACTTACAAGGGACGTGAAGGACCTCTTCAAGGAGAGCTACAAACCACTGCTCAATGAAATAAAAGAGGATACAAATAATGGAAGAACATTCCATGCTCATGGGTAGGAAGAATCAATATCATGAAAATGGCCATACTGCCCAAGGTAATTTATAGATTCAATGCCATCCCCATCAAGCTACCAATGACTTTCTTCACAGAATTGGAAAAAACTACTTTAAAGTTCATATGGAACCAAAAAAGAGCCCACATTGCCAAGTCAATCCTAAGCCAAAAGAACAAAACTGGAAGCATCATGCTACCTGACTTCAAACTATACTACAAGGCTACAGCAACTAAAACAGCACGGCACTTGTACCACAACAGAGATGTAGACCAATGGAACAGAACAGAGTCCTCAGAAAGAATACCACACATCTACAACCATCTGATCTTTGACAAACCTGATAAAAACAAGCAATGGGGAAAGGATTCCCTATTTAATAAATGGTGCTGGGAAAACTGGCTAGCCAGATGTAGAAAGCTGAAACTGGATCCCTTCCTTACACCTTATATAAAAATTAATTCAAGGTGGATTAAAGACTTACATGTTAGATCTAAAACCATAAAAACCCTAGGAGAAAACCTAGGCAATACCATTCAGGACATAGGCATGGGCAAGGACTTCATGTTTAAAACACGAAAAGCAATGGCAACAAAAACCAAAATTGACAAATGGGATCTAATTAAACTAAAGAGCTTCTGCACAGCAAAAGAAACTACCATCAGAGTGAACAGGCAACCTATAGAATGGGAGAAAATTTTTGCAATCTACTCATCTGACAAAGGACTAATATCCAGAATCTACAAAGAACTTGAACAAAATTTTTTTACAAGAAAAAAAAAACCCCATCAAAAAGTGGTTGAAGGATATGAACAGACACTTCTGAAAAGAAGACATTTATGCAGCCAACAGACGCATGAAAAAATGTTCATCATCACTGGCCATCAGAGAAATGCAAATCAAAACCACAATGAGATACCATCTCACACCAGTTAGAATGGCGATCATTAAAATGTCAGGAAACAACAGATGCTGGAGAGGATGTGGAGAAATAGGAACACTTTTACACTGTTGGTGGGACTGTAAACTAGTTCAACCATTGTGGAAGACAGTGTGGCGATTCCTCAAGGATCTAGAACTAGAAATACCATTTGACCTAGCCATCCCATTACTGGGTATATACCCAAAGGATTATAAATCATGCTGCTATAAAGACACATGCCCACATATGTTTATTGCGGCACTATTCACAATAGCAAAGACTTGGAACCAATCCAAATGTCCATCAATGACAGACTGGATTAAGAAAATGTGGCACATATACACCATGGAACACTATGTAGCCATAAAAAAGGATGAGTTCATGTCCTTTGTAGGGACATGGATGAAGCTGTAAACCATCATTCTCAGCAAACTATCGCAAGGACAAAAAACCAAACACCACATGTTGTCACTCATAGATGGGAATTGAACAATGAGAACACTTGGACACAGGAAGGGGAACATCACACACCGGGGACTGTTGTGGGGTAGGGGGAGAGACGATGGAAAGCATTAGGAGATATACCCAATGTAAATGACGAGTTAATGGGTGCAGCACACCAACATGGCACATGTATACATATGTAACAAACCTGCACGTTGTGCACATGTACCCCAGAACTTAAAGTATAATTTAAAAAATCAAAAGATAAAAAAATAAATAAAATCCCAACAGATATATATACACATAGACAAAACTATTCTAAAAATTGTATAGACAGCCAAATATACTACAATAGCTAAAACTACTTTGCAAAATAATAACGTAGGTAAAGTTACTCTACATGACTTCAAAACTTAGTATATAGCAATAGTCCTGTGTGGTATGGCACAAAGACAGATTAAAGAAACAGAACAAAGAACCCAAAAAGACGCTCAAATTTGCCCAACCACCTTTGGTCAAAGGTTCAGAAACAGTAACAACTTAATGGAGGAATAATAATCTTTTCAAAACATGCTTGAGAAATCGGACAACAGGTAAACAAACAAACAGAATGAACCTCAATCTTAACTTCACCCTTTATACAAAAATTAACTTAAAATGAACAATTGATTTAAATGTAAAACGTAATGCTATGAAACTTGTAGCAGGTCACATGGGAGAAAATCTTCAGGACCTGGGACTTGTGAGTTCTTAGACATGATCCATACAAGAAAAAATAACCAAATGGGATTTCATCAAAATTAAACAACCTTTGCTCTTTGAAATCCCTGTTGAGAAGATGAAAAGACAAGCAACAGACTGGGAGAAGATATTGATAAACTACATATCTAACAAAGAACTCATATCTAGAATGTATTTAAAAACCCACAACTCAGGCCAGGCATGGTGGCTCAAGCCTGTAATTCCAGAACTTTGGGAAGCCGAGTTGGGCAGATCACGAGGTCAGGAGATCAAGACCAACCTGGCTAACACGGTGAAACCCCATCTCTACTAAAAATACAAAAAATTAGCCGGGCGTGGTAGCCGGCGCCTGTAGTCCCAGCTACTCGGGAGGCTGAAGCAGGAGAATTGCTTGAACTGAGAGGCGGAGCTTGCAGGGAGCCGAGATTGCACCACCGCACTCCAGCCTGGGAGGCAGAGCAAGACTCTGTCTCAAAAAAAAAAAATCTCAAAACTCAACAGTAAAAACAGACAATTCAAATAGAAAATGAGAAAAAGATATGAACACATACTTCATCATAAAGAAAATATGGGTGTCCAGTGAGCCCATGAAAAGCTAATCACCATTGCCAGACATTAGGGAAATACAAATTAAGATGACAATGAGATATCACTACATACCTATTAGAACAGCTAAAGTAAAAACTGTGACAATGGAAATATAAGCCAGTACACCACTCAAAAAACTAGTTAAACTAGTTGGACACTTAAAAAAAAATCTAAACATACAGTTACCATTCAACCCAGCAACTGTACTCTGTGCATTTATCCCAGAGAAATGAAAACCTAGACACACAACAATCTGCACATGATTGTTCACAGCAGTTTATTTTTAATCGCCAAAAACAAGACCAAAATGTGCCTCAATGGGTGAGTAGTTAAACAAACTCTGGTACATCCACAGCATGGAATTCTACTCAACAATAAAAATGAGCAAACTATTGATACACACAACAGCTAGGATGGATCACAAGGGCATTATATTGAGTGAAAACTCCAATCTTGAAAGGTCACATCTGGTATGATTCCATTTATATAGTAGTCTCTCAGTGATAAAATTATCGAGTTGGATCCGAGGTTAGTGATTGCCCAGAGTCGGGAGTAATGAGGGTTTGGGTACGTGATTGTAAAAGAAAGTGTGGGAGAGATCTTTGTGGTGATAGAATATTTTTTATGTTAATTATAGTGGTGATTACACAAATCTACACATTTGCTAATATGACACAGAACTACACACCCACATTATACCAACGTCAAAGTCGTGTTTTGGTGTTAAGTACTATGTAAGATGGAAATGGGTGAAGGGTACTTAGAACCTCTTTGTGCTAACTATGCAATTTCCTATGAATCTATCATTATTTCAAAATAAAAAGTGAAAAAATAAGATTTGCTCTACATCCAAATTTCTATTTTTCTGTATCTTCTTCCCATAAGCTTGGTCGTTGTCAGCTGAGGTATACTTATGGCTTCTTTGATCCTCCTCTGTCAATCTGCTTTTAACCTATGTCCTCTCCCACTTCTGGTATGTGTTTTACAGACCCAGGGCCAGCCTTCACAGGCCTCTTCTCCGGGCAAGTGAAAGGAAACTGCTAGAAGACAACACACTGGCCCCATCAATCCTCAGAGTCCTCTAGACTGAGGTCACTTGAGTTAAGTAGCTTAGATTTTTAGATTGAAGTCCTGGTTTCAAATATCCAAGGTGACATTTAATCAATAACTCAAAACCTTCAGCATTGTCAACAGAGTAGAATGATGTGCTGAATGAAACCAAATAAAGCGGACCAATATAAAATCCTGTAGTTGGCTTCTAAAAGGCAGCTGTGTAAGCACAAAAAAATAGAGGTGAGACTTCAAAGCAGCACACGTTAAAAAAAAAAAAAAAAAACTTAGAGAATTTACATTATACTTTAGGTGTAATATGAGTCAATAGTGTGGCTGCCAAAATTCTAAAAATTGGGCTGTACTACTATTTATTGCCACATTTATACAGTAGTTATCTATGCATTTTACAAAGAGCAATTTATTTATTTAATCCTTACAATAACCTTGAGAAGAAAGTCACATTTTTATCTGCCCCTTTTTTAGATGTACAATCTCAGGCACAGATAGGTTAAGTAACTTGTTTAGATTCACCATAGTAAATGTAGATCAGCAATTCAAGCCCAGGCTCAAACTCTTTGATCTTAATAGCTTCATATACAATAACACATCTATACTGTGGTCATGCATGCATGCACTCATTCACTCAACAATATTTATATTCCAAACATTATTCTAAATAAAATGATTAAGATTACTGCTGTTGTGGGTCTTACCTCATTAGACAGCTAGACAATAAACAAATAAGAATATTTTATGGTGGCAAGTACTATTATGACATTTAGGGTGACATGATAAAAGTTGATGAAAGAAGCTACTTACTATTTGGAGGCCATGAAAGGCCTCATTGAAGAGGAGGGATATCAACTAAAATCTAAATGACAAGAAAAGGACAGCCATGTAAATATGCAGAGAGAGAGAAGGTATTCCACACAAAGACAGTCAGTGCACACACCCTACTGTGTGGAGCCTGCTTGACCTAATCATTGAGACATAAGAAGAAAATTTTGGCTGGAAATTCATGAGTGAAGAGAGAATGGAATAAGGGGAGACTGAGGAAAGGGAGATTATATAGACCACATAGGGTATGGAGTTGGATTTCATGCTCATTATTATCGGAAGTGTATAGAACGTTTTGAGGAGGTGATGACTTGATAAATTTTATGAGTTCAAAAGAGCCCTTTAGCTACTAAGTGGAAGGTAAACACTCAGGATTCATGGGGGAAGCAGGACGACCACATCAGAGCCTGTTGAGATTGTTCAGGCAAAAGATGATTATGATGTGGACATGAGTGGGACCAGAAAAAGGGAAAGAAATTGGGTACAGAAAGCGGGAAGCCATGTTCAGTTCTGCTCAGTTCCCTGCTGGTCAGACCACCCTTGGAACATTGTGATCAATTCTTGGCATGAGTCACTGGAAGAATAATGATAGGACGGGGGAAAAATGAGAACATACTGAGATATCCAAAGACATTTCTGTATGTAGAATAACCAATCATATTTTAAATATTTTAACAAATAATTTATACTTTAAAACAAAATTTTACATTTCAATAATTTGCAACAGAATATTTTCATTTGGGCAACATAATGAAAATTATAGGAAATGAAGCTTGATAATATTTATGTTGATGGGACATATTATGAAAAAGGGTGAGAAACTTCAAAGTAGACCATGTTCAGACAATATGCCCCTAAATAATGATTCAGAACTACATTCCCTCCAAACAAACAGGGTCTCTCTCTGTGCTGAGCTTCCTGGAGCTGGGAGAGGGGTAATGCAAGCACCTCTATGGCCACCACCACTGGGACTGCACAGCACTGGGTCTCACCTAAGGCCTGCAGTGACCACTGCCTGGCTACTGCCTATTTTCACTCATGGACCAAGGGCTCTACACTCAGCAGGTGGCAAAGTTATCCAGGCTTATGTCCTTCCTTTTAGTGTGATGAGTTCTTTCTAAGAGGATGAGTTCCTCCTAAGTATGATGAGTTCCTCCTAATGCCGGGCAGACCCAGAGATGCCATCTGGGAGCCAAGGCCTGGAATCAGGAACCCTAGGGCCTGCCTGGCACTCTATCTCACTGTAACTGAGCTGGTACCTAAGCTGCAAGACAAAATCCCCTTTACTCTTTCCTCTCCCTTCCTCAGGCAGAAGGAGACTCTCCCCATAGCCACCACAGCCAGGAATGTGCTGGGTCTCACCTGAAGTCAGCACACCTCTGAGTCTCACCCAAGATCAGAGGCAAGTATTGCCTAGCTACCACTGCTGATTATTCAGGGTCCAAGGGTTCTTTAGTGAGAAGATAATGAATCCTGCCAGAACTGGGTTTTTCCCTTCAAGGCAGCAGGTTATCTTCTGGCCCAATGCGTGTCTAGAAATGTCATCTGAGTGCTAAGGCCTGGAATGGGGGCCTCAGGACTCTGCCCGGTGCGCTATCCTACTGTGGCTGAGCTGGTATCCAAGTTGCCAGACACAGTTCTTTTTGTTCTCCCTTCTCCTCTCCTCAAACAGAAGGAACGAGTCTCTTTTGGAGCTGTGAACTATACTGCCTAGGGTTGAGGAGGGTTGGTGCAAGCATCCCTCATGCATCCCGGCTGGTATCTCACCAGGTCACATGCACTCCAAGTCCCCTGGCCCCTTTGAGCCCAGCACAGCACAGGACCAGGACTTGCCCAGGGATCGCAGTCCTCATGGCCTAGACTGCCTTTCAAGTTGATGTAGGACCCCAGAGTCCTTTTGCCCATGGTGGCAGGGCTTGCTGAAACTCATGTTCTGACAACTGGGACGGGCAATTTGCCTCTGGCTAGGGTTGGTCTAAATGCTCCCTCTGTGGATGAAGGCTGACTTCCACCCCGTGTTACTTTTTACTGTGACAGGACAGCACTGAGTTCCAATGCTAAGTCTCACAATCACTGCATTCTCCCTTCCCCAGGCGCAGACATTTTCTCAGTGCCAAATGGCAGTACATGCCAGGGGATGGGGGGGATGGGGGGGATGGGGGGAGGGATGGTATAGGTGATTAAAGACTGTCTTTTCTACCCTCTTCAGTGCCTCTTTCCTCAATATGATGTGAAAACCAGCTACTGTGATCACTTACCTGATTTTTTATTCTTAAGAAGGTGCTTTTGTGTGTGTGTGTATAGTTGGTCAATGTGGTGTTCCTGCAGAAGAGAGATTATTGCTGGGTGCTTCTATTTGACCATGTTGCTTGGCCTTCTTCTGAGAATTATTTTCCTTAGCCCTAAAAGGAATACTGAAACTGAATGGAAGCCACAAGTAAATAGGTTCCCGCTCAGCACAAGAAAGAACCTTGGAGCCATCAGAGCTGCCCACAATAAGATGAATACTGTAAAATTTCCCACCGGTATTGTTGATCCTATAAACAAACCACATGAATGAGAACTGAGGCAAGGGATGGAGGTTTTTTGTTTGTTTGTTTGTTTGTTTGTTTGTTTTTACCCTAGGGTCTATAAAAACTCGAAGGGGCTATTAATATGAACTTTCAATGTGTTTTCTATGCTACACTATTTTGCCTCTATATTCTTAAAAGATATTTTACAAGTGAGTATCTTGGTAAGTAGGTAGTATCTAAATCCTAAAATCACAAATATTAAAATAAATCATTATTCTTCTGGGGTCGTGATGGGAAGATCTGATTTACATTCACATTTTGAAAATAAATCTTAAAGTATAAAATACATTCTTAATTCATGTGATGTTTGCTTTTACTATTTTTTAAAATAAAATTGAGTTTTATATATATATATGTATATATAATGACAAATGATACCAATCTATGATATAATGACCTCCTAAATATTTTTTTTCACAGTAGTAACAGCTACTAAACCACTGGATTATATTGTAGTTTATATTCCCACAATATTGTACAGTCAGCAATTTGGAAAGATAATATCGTCATGTTATTTATGCTTGTAGAACTTGGAAAGAATTGTCCTTTAGCAGTACATTATAATAATCGATTAATAGTGAATTAAAGCAATTAAATATGATTTTTTAGTATTTGAGATACTAGCAGCACCATTATCTTGGGCTGTAAATCAAACCAATTGTAGGAGTAGATGGGCTTTGTCATGCATATGAAATCTTTAAATGCCGTTCCAGTAGATCTTAATACGGTCGTCTGCCAACATCTAGGTTCTCAAATTGTTGCTTTCCTAAGCCCAGCCAAGTCTGTGCCAGATGCTCATTTTCATGGTGGCCTCTTCAATTAGATTTAACACTTTGGTAGTGTAGGGACACTCGATTATTTTAAGACACTTGTACATTCACCACAAGCTGCTCAGCGTGTCATAGAACACCCCTAGAAAGACAACCAAGAAGAAGAAATAAGCTGACATTAAAGGGGAAGAAAGGTGTGACTACGTGCTTGAGAAACAAAACGTAGGGCTGCCAGAATGGCTGGGGAGTTCCCATGACAGAGTGGACACTTGTACATGTTTGGAGAATGCATAAGTGATAGTATAATTGAGTTCATCAATTAATGAACAGGTGGTCAATGTATTTAAGATTAAATATTGGCAATAATTCAAATTAAAACTATAACATTCCAAAGTAAGAAGCTGACCTATGTTTTGGAATTAAATTGTGCATTGGCTACTATCTGTCTTGAGAGATTTTTCTTGTATATATGTAGAGTTTTTTTCTTTTTCAAAGTGATTTCACATATACCCCCATTTTTTAATTTCACAATACATTTAGTGAGGTCCCAGAGATGTGTGAATTCCTCATTTTTATGTCTTTACTCCATAGCCCAACCCCTGGCCCTTGAATAGCACTCAATAAGTAATGATTATAACAGCCTCAACTAACAATTATTGAGCACTTATTTAATTTCCCTTCTATCTAAGTTCTTTCCATGAATTTTCCTATTCAATCTTTCCAAACACCTTCAGAGGTGTATACTCCAATGATCCTATTTTACAGCTAAGATAACTATAGCATAAATGGTAAACCACTTACCTAAACCACAGAATTGGTAAAATAAAATCCAGGACTTATAGTTTGGTCTACCAAATTCCAGTGTACATACTATTAATTGTTATGACATACTATTGCAGCATTTTCTTTTTTTTTTTTTTCCTGTGAGGTAACAGGAGTAAAAATGCCAACACACTATTTTTATTGAGCAATAATCATAAAGCATGCCCTTTGAACACTTCAACAGAATGTTTGGAAGCCACTTGTCTGTATAATATATGTAAGAGACATTTCTTTTTCCAAAGCAGAAACATAAATCATTAACTAAAGATCATATTTCTTGCCAACGTATCTAATTTCATCTTGAAAATATTTGTATTTAAAGTGTAAAGCAGTAATATGATAGTAAATTTCCCAGTGAAAGGCTGTCAGTATGAAATTGTTGGATTAGCAAGAGAAGAAAAAATAATTACTATTTTAGTGACAAACCGTGAAATGAAAAGTGAAAAATTAAGCAGTTTAAGAATTAATTATTTTCAAGCTTCCTTTCAATGACAGTTTTCTAATATTGAGATGTTAGTATGAATCTTTGGATCTGCAGAGGTTTAAACACAAAATTGTTTCCTTGACTTGGACACTCGGATGCAAGTATTCAGTTTGTGAGATAATTAAAAATATTTCATATTATTAATATAAACTTGAGTCATTTAGTTAAGAATTTTTTTATTCTCTCTTTTCTTTACTTCCCCTCAAATCTCTAAAATAACCATCTTCTAAGAATCTTCTATTTTTTTCCCCACTGATATCTACATCATTTTTTGATAAAAGTTAGAGTCTATCTGGTCTCTTTGATATTCTTGTCTCTCAATTTTGATTTAAAGGTGATATTATTTTTGGAATTTATTTTCTTTAGACTGGTGTGATATAAGCAACTTGAATTCATAAAGATAAATCAGTCTCAGTTCATTGTTTGACATATCCCCAAGAATCACACTACAGTTAACTCTGTGATTAGCATCCTCTGCTCAGTGGTATTTATCATAATCTTTATAGCACAATACAAGAGATATGGATGAAGACACTTAATAAGTGCTGGTTGAAAGAATAGTGTGTGCATTAGTGAATTGCTGATAAAAAGATATCAAGAAAAGAAACTGTGAAGGACTGACATAATTTACTCCCCTAACCCCAAATGGCAAGTAGCAGGGTTTGTTTACTGATTCCAGAATTTAAAATATTTAACTTTAGTGTAGAATAGATGTTGTGACCTGTTAAAGCTAACCATAACAAAGTTACACAAACTGGGTGGCTTAAGCAACAGACACTTATTGTCTTACTGTAAGACAAGAATTTTGATTCTGGGAGCTCAAAATCAAGGTGTCAGTAGAGTCAGTTCCTTCTGAGGGCTGTAAGGGAGCTGTTCCCTGCCTCTCCCTAGCATCTGGTAGCCTGATATGCTCATGGTAAAAGACATTCTCCCATCTTCCATATATGCTTGTCTTTTTTGGTGTCCAAATTTCCCCTTTTTATAAGAACATCAGTTTTGATGATTAATTTTATGTGTTAACTTGACTGGGCCATGGGGTGCCCAGATAGTTGATCAAACTTTATTCTGAGTGTGTCTGTAAGAATGTTTCATGATGAGATTAACATTTGAATCAGTAGGCTGAGCAAAACAGATCATCCTCCTAATGATCCTAATGTGGGCAGGCCTCTTCCAATTTGTTGAAAACCTAAATAGAACAAAAAGGCTGACCCTCCCTCAAGTAAAGGGGAATTGTTCTTGCCTTCAAATTCAAACTGAAACATCAGCTCTTCCTGGGTCTGGCACCTGCTGGCCTTCAGACTGAAGTTGAAAGATTGGCTCTGCTGATTCTCAGGGCTTCAGGGTCAAACAAAAACTATAGCACCAGCTCTCCTGGCTCTCCTGCTTGCAGACTCACCATGCAGATCTTGCAATTTGTTTGACTCTATAATCGTGTGCCAATTTCTTATAATAATCTCTCTCTGTGTGACACACACACACACACACACGCACACACACACACACATGCACACACACATACATATATGATTGGTTCTGTTTCTCTGGAGAACCTTGACTAATACACCAGTCAGATGGGTTAGGTTGGCCTCCTAATCCAATCTGACCTCATCCTAACTAATTACATCTATAGTCACAAAATTTCCAAATACAGTCACAATCTGAAAGACTAGAGGCTAGGACTTCAGCATGTGAATTTGGGAGAACACCATTTAACCTATCACTGATGGAATATATTTTATTTAAATTGCAAGATTCCATAATAAGGAGCCACTGTATAATGGAAAGAGAGATTTCTTATCCATTTGTCTGTGATTTGCTTGAGGACATAGGAGGATTTAATTTACATTGTCATCTACATCCATTAGCACAGGACATATGACAAAATTAGTGCTAAGTAAAGGTTGAAGGAATGAATGCATGAATTATGTATTATTTGTATTCACTTTCCAGGGCTGCCATAGCAACGTACCACAGATTGGGTGGCTTAAACAACAGCAATTTATTTTCTCATAATTGTAGAGGCTGGAAGTCAAAGATCAAGATGTGAACAGGATAGATTTCTGCTGAGGGCTCTCTCTTTGGCTTGTAGATGGCCATCTGCCTGCTGTGTCTTCATATGGTTGTCCCTCTGTATGTGTTGTTTTTGTTCTAATCTCCTTTTCTTATTAGGACACAAGTCATTAGATTAGGGCTTACCCTAAAGACTCTATTTTAACTTAATTACATTTTTTAAAGCTCCATTTCCAAATACAGTCACATTCTGAGATACTGGGAACTAAGGCTTCATCATAGGAAATTTCAAGGGGCACAATTTGGATCATATAATGTTTAGGCATAGATCACACTGATGTTACAGAAAGGTCCTAAAATACAATTGAATTTTTAAAATAAAAGTCTTTTTCTCCTATGTAATAATTTAGAGGTAGGCAGGGTTCCAGCTTGATTAAAAGCCTCTGTTATGTAAGATCATCTAAACCCTTTTCTAGTTGCTTCTCCATCTATTAAGGTGTGATTCTCATCAATATGGTGCTGAGTCTGGCTCACCACCTTGCTTTCAATTTGCCTGACCCAGAACTAAGCACTTTTGCTTATATAGGATTATAGTGTTTTTTGTATCATTATTACTGTGTTATAAAAAAGAAAAATTATGCATGCATATTATAAGTCAGTAAACTATTTTTCTTTCTTTTCTTCTCCAAATGGGAGGGTCTAGAATTATTTATCACATTGAATAAATGTGACCCTATCTCCTTTAATAATTCTTGACAAAACCCTATAGTATATATTTAAAGCTCTGAATATATTTTCAGATGGGCATGTGTTAATACAGATGCACATGTAAAAAGGCAAATTACAAATTATAAATGTTAATCTTTAAGAGAATGGGGGTTGAGCAGTTTCTCTTCATTCATCTACTGTACTTGCAACGTAAGATCTTGCCACAAGTGCTACCATTCTTTTAGAAATCTAACTTGTCCTACTGGGAATAAAATGTTATAATGAATTCTATTCGATCATTTAAAAGACGTGCATATCTTTTAACAGGCTCGTTATATTGGACCCAATTTGTCATTAGCATATGTTTCCCTATCTTTCCGTACAACATTTTCACATTCAAGCACAAGCTTTCAATATACTTTAAGGTAATGCTTGCTGCTATAACAAATAAATATACAAATAGAAGGAGATATCTCATGCTTGTAAAGTCTAAACAGGTGTTTCTGATTTGTGAGCAGTTTTCTTTCAAACAATTCTTTAAGGAGTGAGTCTCTTCCCAGCTATTGCTTCAGCAATCTCTTCAGGACTCTGAGTACTTAGCTAGATGCTTGCATTTGGAGGGAGAGAAGTTGGAAAGGGTCCCCATTACTTCTTAACTATTCTTGCTTATGAGCATTCTATTGGCTGAAATCAGTCACATGACTCCTTTATATGCAACCAGAGCAGGTAATGTTCTTGGCTGGGCAGCCACTGCCTAGTATTACTCTACACTTGAAAAGGAAGCACAGGTGTTTGTGAAAAGAATAATTATCATTGCAACAAACATTCCCTTTAACTGAGGAATGCAATGGCCTTCAATGTCTTATTGAAGCTGTTTTGTAACACCCAGTCTGATGCCCACAGTTTCTCTAAAAATAAAATAGTAATTTATGCCCCTAATTTTGTGTAGAGAAAAAATTCTGGGTTAACCACAAGATATTATCTACTGAAAAACCTTCCCAACTCAGTCTATTATTCAGCTAATATATATTATGCATTTAATTAATTTTTTAAGGCTGTTATAAATCAGCTCAATTTTGTGGGCAAACCAGTTGCCAGAGTTGTTATTCAAAGCCTCTGGGAATGCATTTAGCCAGTGCTTTCATTCTTTATTGTAAAAGTTTAAGCAGGTAACTCTAATACCAGAAAAGAACACCAAGAAACTGGAACTTCTGAGCTATAACTATAAAATAATGAAACAAAATTTTTATCATTTTCTGTGATACAAATCTCCAATCTTTTTAGGTATAGGTTGTTCCCATAAGACAGAATTGGTTAGGACAAACAAAATGTATCTGGTATATGTATAAGAAAATATATTTATGTTGTTATGGAAGATAATGAGGCAAAAATGTGAGTTTTTTTTTTTTTAAGACAAGGGCCAGGTTTCAGTCAATGCTTCACTCCACACAGTCTACCACAGCATCTCATGTTGTATAATTTCTCAGTTAAATTGTGTTGAGTGACTAAAGTGATAAATGAATGAAATGAAAAGAGATGCATATAAATTAATTAGTAATTATTCATTTTCTAGGTTAAACATCTTCTTGTAGTTTTTATTTTCTGCTTATTTCTCTAGATCTCTAGAATCTATAACTAATATCATGATGAATAATTCCCCCTCCCCTCTATCCCATAAATACACTTTCCTTAAAAATAGCAGGCCCAGATCAGTAATCAGGCCCTAATTCCTGTTATTCCTTTCCCCAGGACTTAGGTCCCCAACTCTCTCCTTCTCTGGTGTGATCTCGGGTCCCTCTTTTTCAAATGGTCCTAGAACAGACTGTCAGGGAATTTCTCCTTCCATCCTTGGCCTTAGGATCCATGGCTGAGGGTTCCCCAGCAGCAGAAAATGTAAGCCATGTAATTTCGTGAGAAAGAAAGAAAGCACTAGCTCCCTGAAGACAATTTGAATAGTTGGCGCTAATGAACCAGATTGGTTTCTCCAGAAGTTCAGCATTCAGGATTAGAGATTAACGTCACTGGAAGAGGGAGTACAGAAGTACAATTGCTCAGAGGAAAAAGTCGGGTATTTTTAGACCCACAAAGTCTTAATCAACTCCTCAGGGAGTTCTGTGGTGTCAGAGTTATCTTGTGTAACTCTGCTAATAATAACATACCGAAAACTGGGTAATTTATAAAGAAAAGAGGCTTAATCGGCTCAGTTCCACATGGCTGGGGAGGCCTCACAATCATGCTGGAAGATGAAGGAAGAGCAAAGGGACGTCTTACATGGCGGCAGGCAAGACAGTGTGTGCAGGGGAATTCCCCTTCATAAAATCATCAGATCTCATGAAACTTATTCACTATCATGATTCAATTATCTCCCACTGGGTCTCTCCCATGACACGTGAGAATTATGGGAGCTACAATTCAAGATGAGATTTGGGTGGGGACACTGTCAAACAATATCATTTTTAATCAGAAGAATCAGGGGTTTCTACCACAGTCAGTCCTTGGGCAAGACAGCTCTCTACAGCTGAGTCAAACATAGTGTGGCTGAGGATACATGTCTTCAGTTCTAGAGTGTTATAAAACAGCTTATTATAGAAAAAAGTTTGGGTAACTAAACTTATCAAATAATGGTTAAAATTCCTTATATGTTTTTAATTATAATAGAAACCTTATGGCTAGGCTCTACTGGAGGCTTAGTAAATGCCAGACATTGACTCAGTCCTTTTCCTCTGCATTATATCATTTAATATCTCCAGTGTCTATGATTTAGGGACCATAATTATCCCCATTTTACAGGTGAAATAAATGGCGTTTAGAAGCAGTAAGTGACATGATCATGGACACAAGTAATACTCACTGAGGCAGGACTAGGAACCCATTTTTATCCAAGTCTGGACAATGAGCTCTCAGTGACTCTGTAGAGCTGCCCCGTTAATTCCTGCACAGT
Organism: Pan paniscus; assembly: GCF_029289425.2. NCBI lineage: Eukaryota > Metazoa > Chordata > Mammalia > Primates > Hominidae > Pan > Pan paniscus. The sequence goes on along the minus strand of NC_073252.2, from coordinate 21,307,416 downwards.
TTTTCTTCCTTTGCGCCCATCACTTGCAGAATAAATGGAGAGATGGAGCAGAGATAAATGATGATATATGTCCTTCTTGTTCTACTGCATCTCTTCTTTTTCTATTATTCTTGGCCACTAATCTTTGGACTCACCATACATGCCCCCAAGGTATATTTCCTCATTGGCCACTAAAAGTTTGCATCTTTCCTCATTTCTGCCTTGTTGTATTTTGATTAATCAGAGAGAGAAGAAACCCAAAAGATCTAGATAGGTTTTTATTTTTCAACCTGAGTCATTGAATTCTGCCCTAAGATATATACTGGCCAAGCGCTGACTATCTTTAGGCATGCTTTTCTTCTCTCTTTTTTCATTCTTTGTCCAATATTTTCAATGTCTATGAATGTATTATCACAATAAGTTTAACTAGCATGCATTGCCTGAACTCTTTAAATTTTTCTTCCTTGTTTGGAAATCAGTGTGACATTTTAAAATATGCTGTTGAATGAGATAAAGATAACCAACATGCTATAACAATGAGAACCTCAGTTTTCAATGTCTTCATATATTTTCATCATTATCATTACAATTCTTATCCTGTGCTTTCAGAACAATTGACTGAAACACATTAGTAGGTCATGAGAATTTTTCTGTGAAACACAGTCCAATCTCTCAATAATAAGACAGATAATTCTCACCTCAAAGACGACCACTGTGCTATGTGTTATTTTGGGGCCATTTCAAAAGAGTTTAAAGTCAATTTCAACCTTATAACAAAAGTCTATTTCAAATGGAGACACTATTGTTCGACTCTCACTGAGTGTAATTACAAGAAACAATGGTTAATGCTTTTTATAAAAAATGAATTTCAGTCCATATTCACTCATTGGGAAAAAAATTGAGGTAATCAAATAAGGTTTAAAAGCTTTGTGTAGAAATTATCTGAAAAAAATTACAGCTACATTTTAGGCTAACAAAAGTTTCCTTCATAAATGCTGAACTGTGCAAAGCTATTGCAAGTGCTTTCTGAAATAAGCTCAGAAAATAAAAGGGATAGAAAATCTACTTTATGACAGAACTATGTGTTTCTTTCGAATTGAAAAAAGTTTATATGGACAGTATCAATGTAAACAAATACTTTTTCTTCCTTGTTTGTAAATCAATATGAACTAATTGATTTATGATTTGTACGCATTGTAAACATGGTCCTCAATTAGTTTCCACATAGATACTCAGTGGCTCAATTAGTTCCCACATAGATACTCCTACATTTACAATTTGTGCACATTGTAAATGTGGTCCTCAATTAGTTCCCACACAGATACCCAGTGGCAGAAACAATAGCATCCACACTGTGAAATGTAGGAATATATTGTTAATATGTTATAACTTATTGCAAATGAAAATAAGTAACCAAACAATAAATATTTCTGAATACCAATTGTGTATCAGTCAGACCTTAGGCTGAGAGAGAGCCTGCTCTGTTCTCTTCTCATAAGGGAGCTAATCCCATCATGAGGAACCCACTTTCATGACTTCCTCGAAATCTAATTATCTCCCAAAGGCCCCACTTCCCAATATTATCACATTGGATTTAGGGCTTCTGCATATAAATTTTGAGGGGACACAAACATTCAGTCCATACCACCATATCAATACAAGCAGCCTTCAGAGGGTTTCAGGTCACAAAGGTTTATAATAACCTTCTTGATTGATCTTGTGTATTAGAAGTACACTTACGGTGAGTTACAAAGCATGGAAAGAGTCTTGCTCTATGGTCTAATCTTCAGTGTCAAGCACAAGGATGCAGAATATAGAATGGGTGTATGTAAGGCAAATGAATGAATGCATGAATGAATAATGAAGGGAAATGAGACAGACACATGAACATGTGAAAATAACAACAGCAACATCAGAAAGAATACCCAGTGGACAAATACGTGACAATTTGCCATGCAGATGATAGAGATTATATGTTTCATGGTCCTAGAAGAAAAAATGATTCATCATGGGGGCGGATAATCTGGGACTGGTAGAGTAAGGAAGTATAACAGTCAAGAGAACGAATTGTAAACTGAGAGGATTTTATAAGAATAAGCTGTGAGGAAATTTCAAGGCATTTTTTGTAGATACAGAATAGTTCAAATTTACTACAAAGATGGTGGAGGAAAATAGGTGGGGAGATTAAGCTATAGATGAAAGTATGCAAACTTCAGACTACCTAGGTTCCATATCAACAAATGTACGTTTTGTCTTTGTTCTGGACTCTTTTTAAGAAAGACTTTTTTAGGGCAGTTTTAGATTCACAGCCAAATGAAGAGGAAGACACAGAGATACTGCATATGTTCCCTACCCACCCCAACACACAGCCTCTCCTCTTATTTACATCCCTCACCAGAGTGGCATATTTGTTGCACTTGATGAACCTACACTGACACATCATAATTCCCCAAAGTTTATAGTTTATATGAGGGTTCACTCTAGATATTGTACATTCTAGGGGTTTTAACAAATGTATGTATAATGGCATGTGTCCATCATTACAGTATCATACAGAGTACTTTTTACTTCCCTAATAATCCTCTGTGTGTCACCTGTTTATCCCTTTCTGCCAACCCTTGTTAGCCACTTATCATTTTACTGTTTCCATAATTTTTCATCTTCTAGAATGTATTACAGTTGGAAGCACACAGTATGCAACCCTTTCAGACTGTCTTCCTTCACTTAGTAATAGGGAGAATGAATTAAATATAGGAACTCAAGTTTCCTCCATATTGGTTGTGGCTTGGTAGCTCATTTATATTTAGTGCTGAATAATATTTCATTGTCTGTATGTACCACCTTTGTACTTTCAGTTTTTTGGTTTCTTAGTATATCTTGGTTGCTTCCAGTTTTAGCAATTATGAACAAAACTACTATAAATATCTATGTGCAGGTTTTTCTGCAGTCAAAATTTTTAACTTCTTTGGATAAATACCAAGGAGTACAATTGCTGGATCGTATGATAAGATTATGTTTAGTTTTTATAGAAACTGCCAAAAGGTTTTCCAAACTGGTTATACCATTTTGCCTTTTTCGACAGCAATGCATAGGAGTTTCTGTTGTTCCACATCTTCACCAGAATTTAGTGTTATGAGTGTTTTGGATTTTGGCAATTCAAATACATTTCTAGTGGTATCTCGTTGTTTTAATTTATACTCCCATAATTACATATGATGGGAAGCATCTTTTCACGTGCTATTTCCCATCTGTATATCTTCTTTGGGGAGGTGCTTCTTATGGTCTTTAACATGTTTTTTAATTGAGTTGTTTTTTTCTTACTGTTGAGTCTTAGGAGTTTTTTGTATACTTTAGATAATGATTCTTTGTCAGATGTATCTTTTACAAATATTTTCTTGCAGTGTATGATGTCTCACATTTTCTTAACATTTCCTTTAGCAGAGCAAAAAGTTTTAATTTTAATGAAGTCCAGCATATGAATGATTTCCAACATAGATCATGCCTTTGGTGTTGTATCTGAAATGTCATTCCCATTCTCAAGGTCTTCTAGGTTTTCTTCTATGTTATCTCCTAGGAATTTTACAGTTTTGAATTTTATATTTAGATATATGATCTGCTTTTAGTTAATTTTGTGAAGAGTATAAGGTCTGTCTCTAGATTCTTTTTTTTTTTTTTTTTTTTTTTTTGCATGTGAGTATTCAGGTTTGTTGAATCTGGCACCCCTAGAAGCAGTTGTTGAAAAGACTGTATTTATACTCCATTGTATTACCGTTGCTCCTTTGTAAAAGACCAGTTGACTAATTTATGTGGGACTATTTTTGAATTCTTTTTTCTATTCCATTCACCTCTTTGTCTATTCTTTTTTTTTTTTTCTTTGACAGAGTTTCACTCTTGTCTCCCAGGCTGGAGTGCAATGGCGTGATCTCTGCTCTCTGCAACCTCTGCCTCCCAGGTTCAAGTGATTCTCTTGTCTCAGCCTCCTGAGTAGCTGGGATTACAATTGTCCACCACCACGCCTGGCTAATTTTTGTATTTTCGGTAGATATGGGGTTTCGCCATGTTGGCCAGGCTGATCTCGAACTCCTTACCTCAAGTGATCCACCCACCTCAGCCTCGCAAAGTGCTAGTATTACAGACGTGAGCCAGCACGCCCAGCCTCTTTGTTTATTGTCTTAATTATAGTAAATCTTGAAGTTGAGTGGTGCCAGTTCTCTAAGTTTGTTCTTCTCCTTCAATATTGTGTTGGCTATTCTGTGTCTTTTGCCTCTCCATATAAACTTTTGTCAATGTCTACATAATATTGACATTTTGTCAGTATTATGTAGAATCATTTTGTCAATATCTACATTTTGTCAATATCTACAAAATCATTTTGTCAATATCTACAAAATAACTTGCTGGAATTATGATTAGGATTGTATTAAATCTGTAGATCAAATTGGGAAGAACTTACATCTTGACAATATTGAGTATTCCTATCCATAAGCATGGAATAGCTCTCCACTTATTTAGTCTTCTTTGATTTTGTTCATCAGAGTTTTGTAGTTTTCCTCATATAGATCTTGTACATATTTTGCTAGATTTATACCTAGATATTTTATTTATTGGATACTAATGTCATGGTACTGTACTTTTAGTTTCAAATTCTATATGTTCATTGCTGGTACATAGAAATGTGATTGACTTTTATATACTAATCTTGTATCCTGCAACCTTACTATCACTTCTTAGTTCCAGGAGTTGTTTTTATCAATTATTTCATATTTTCTAGAGATGACCATGTCATCTGAGAACAAAGACAATTTTATTTCTTCATTTACAAGGTGTTTACATTTTATTTCCTATTTTGTCTTATTTTTCTTAGCTAGCACTTCTAGCACAATGTTGAAAAGAAGTGGAGAGAGGAATCCTTCCTTGTTCCTGACCTTAATTGGAAAGTGTCTAGATTTTTTATCTTAAGTACAATGTTAGCTATACGTTTTCTGTAGCCATTCTTTATCAAACTGAGAAAATTTTCCTCTATGTCCTCTATATTCCTTTAAATGTTTTTAATTAGTTGTTAATGCATAGACTTTGGAAAATTGCACCCAAAAATCCATATTCTCAGCTTTGCATAAAAATATCTCTGACTTGACATTAGTTTCTCGTTTAATCAATGAAATCAGTGAGAATAGAGAAGAAACTGCCAAGACTGCCCTCTTCTTGATTTCCATTGACCCCACTGAATCTTTTCACTTATTTATATTTATCTGTGTGGTCCCTTTGGTCTGAAGTGGATACAATTACAGATCAGATTTGATCTCTCTCTCAGATTTTTATTTATATATATATATATATATGTGTGTGTGTGTGTGTATGTGTGTGTGTGTGTGTGTGTGTACATATCTTTCTCTCTCAGATTGATCTCTCTCTTTCTCTCTCTCATCTCTCTCCCCTCTCCACTTCTTCTCCCCCTCTGTCTCTCTCTTATTATACACATATTCATGAGCAAATGCACATGGCTGAATTACCAGCAACCCACACCCTTCCAGCCCCAGACACTAGCACCTCTCCTGGAGACTCACACAGATACAGACAGTGCCAAGTCAATGATGGTCACAGCTTTGAATGTGACTCTGATTCAAGGCAACAGATGATCCTATTAAGCCTGAAAGAGACAGAGGAGGTACAGAAGGGGAAACAGCATTGAGAGGTTAGACCTTTCACTCCATGCCAAAATTATACCAAGAGGTAAGGAGTTACTCAGTAATGAATTCCTTGCAGGAGAAGAGATTCCATGGTGACTTTTTGGATGACCATTACCTTCAGGAAATTTTTCTGCATACTTCCTAGAAATCATAAAGACTGCCATTACAAGTGCCTTTTGTAAGACATTGCCTGTACCTCCTCTGTGTGTAATATATCCCCAATGGTCTGAAAGTACTAAAACTTCTTAAATTCAGTGGGGCAGGAGCTCCTTTTGAGGATTTAACCAAAGTCATGTAGTCTAACTCCAGGAAAATTCACAATTTTATATACAATATCAGGAGGTTTGGGGATTCATGGGAAGTACTTTTGTCATTTTGGTCATATGTACAAATTCTAGATTAAAGTCATTTAGTTCAGGGATATTAAAAGAAGATATAAGATTAAGCTCAAGGAGTTTGGAATTCTTAGAAAAGGGCATGAGCATGGACCTCAATTCCAAACACTTGGAAAATGGCAAGACGATTTATCTAAAATGCTAGAATCATGGATGGGAGGGAATAGGATGATAATTTGGTATACTAGGATAGGAACAGACAAAAAACAAGGGACAAAGTTAGAACAAACAATATTGCAGAAATGGAATCTCACTAATGGTCTCTTTATTTCTAAATTCCAATGTATTGAGGTGTAGTTATTTTATGAAATATCTAAGACCTGAACTCCCAGCAATTTTGCTTTGCTAATCTAAAATGCTTCTGAACTTGTGCCAGAGTCAATTTTCCTTGCAGCCCAAACTTATTTCATATTTGTAACTTGCATCTCTCTTGTAGCCTAAATCTTACTTCATGCTGTAATGTAGTGGTTGTGTGTACCTTTTTCAAACCTCATAATATTGATATTTAACCAGAAGCTTCTTGGAGCAAGATCAGCTTGCCTCTTCCAAGTATCTTTTGCAATATGCTGCACACTCTCAAATGTTTTAGAAGCTCAATATTTTATTTAATAAATTAAAGGTTACAATTAAAGTTTTGTGTTCAGGGCCAAAAATTTTCAAAATATAAAGAATGAGTTGTTTTTTCCTCGTTGCCATTTTGAGGATTGTCTATTATGTGTAAAATAAAAAAAAAAAACTAAACAATATTTAAATAACCTCTATACCCCCGCACATTATGATTCAAACCAAGGAGTTCCATTTCTTTTTACAATATGAATCCCTAGATACACCACCTAGTGGCAAGTAAAACATGTAATTAAGGGAAACTTAATTACTGCTTTTTATTAAACAAACAAAGAAATCATCTGTCAATAATGAAAACAAATGAAACTCAAAATTCAGATAAAATATATAACAAATACCACTACAGGAAAGAAGTTTTTCTCTATACTGCTGGACTTACCATTTACCTTGCTTATCTATCAAAACTTAAATGTAGTCTCTTTAAAACTACGAATGACTTGCAAAGGTCTTAGAAGAGGACATGGATGTGAAAATAAGTGAAAGAAAAATGACACTTTTATTTTGACACTTTGTTTGCTCAAAGAAGGGAAGCCCAAGTGCTGTGCCCCACAGAGGAACAACCATGAATAAAACATGGGCTCAGCTCCTTAAGGAACTTCCAGGCTGGCAGAGAAGCTAGTGCCTAGAAACAATTACAGTTCAGAGGGAGAAATACCAAATCCCTGATGCATGTTATGGAAGCTTAGGAGAAGAGAAAAGTTTTTCTAGCTGGGAATCTCCAGAGCCATTTTTTTGAAAAAGGTCTTGGGCAATAAATTGAATTTGGATATAGCTCTCTTCAATGAGGTGCTGAAGGTAAACTAAAATACAGAGAACAGAAGAGGCCAGTGAATGAAAATCATTCAATAACATTCTTCTTAATTGGATGCATGCTTCTGATCTCCAACTACTCAATCTATCAAATAGTTTTGCCTAATTAGAATGTCTTAAGATAAATTTGATATTTCTGAACCTGAGTGATTGACTAGAGGAAAATACCCCTTATTGCTGCGGTCAATCTTAATTCTTAATCAGTGTTTACTTAGCTGGTTGAACCACCGTATTTGCCTTATGCCATAATGCCATATTTTTGTAAAAGGTTTATAGAATTATTCAACTATATTTGTTTCCTTTGGTTTGTAAGAGAGATTTTTATTTTGAGAGCATTCCTGAAAATATGTGAGTCTTGCTTAATATGATTATTTAAAATTTCAGTCTTTAATTATGGAGACTGATTTATCATTTCTAAATTGACTTAGATATTTAAGCTAATTTTTAGTGATACCGAGAAAATGTTCACATTCTTTTTGCCTTGTAGCCAAAGAGCTATTGATTTGGAACAGGGGGGATAAATTTACTCTCCAATTATTTTATATTAATTAGAGTCAAACTACAGTTATGACCACCTATTGCAGCATTTAGTTATATTTAAATGAGACTTTAAAATCGTGCCACCATGATCCAATCCTTTTGCATTACAAGTATAACGATCTTGTGATTAAATTATAGACCAAAATGGCTTAAAAATAGTAAATATTTATTTCCAGTTTTGCATGACATTGCCAATTATATTTTCACTGACTTTTATGTAAAAATATTAGCAGATGTGGGTTATCTCAACTGGGTAACTGGGACTCAAGCTGCCTGCCCTTGAAAGTTTTGCAACTAATAGGAAAACAAACACTTTTAAACCAATGAGTATATTATAGCAGCTACTGTCACCTCTGGTGTCTGAATTGGTGGTTATATAAGCTGCAAGATGCATGAGAGTCACTTGTAAAATGTGTATACAAGTGAGATTAACTAACAACAGCTAAAGTGAAAGACTGGGTTTTTTAATTGTTTTTAATTCATGGGCATAGGTTAAAAACCATGCCTGTAAGAACATCACTCTCTTTGACTTGTGTTTCAAATTGCCACCTGGAGTGGAAGGTAAAGAGTGTAGAATGACTAGGGGTCACTGAGAATGTGTTCTGGAATGTGTCACATAGTGAACATCATTGTACAGATTACAGCAAAAGAATAAACACACAGAAGTAATCAGGTGTCCTGAGTGCTATGGCAGGATGTATCCATGCAGAACTTTCTGGGTATATTAAAGAAGACAGTCCTCAAAATTTGACCAGAAAGAGGGTAAAGACTTCACAGAATAGAAGCACTTGTACATTGATATGAAAAAGTAGGCATCTTTTAAAAACATTGAGCCTTTCGTCCTTAGAGATAATAAATGTGTATAGTTTAGACTGTAGGTACTGGGGTTGAACATGCAAGGATCAGTCATCATGAATATTAGTCCAATTATCTATTGCTGCATAATATTAAAGACCACACCAAAACTTACGGGCTTAAAACAACATTTATTTATAGTTATATATTATTCTGTGGGTCAAGGATTTGGAGGGTAACCATGTATCTCTGCTCTGCAATGTCTGTGACCTCACATAAGATAAACAGAAGGTACTGAAAGAGCTGGGGGTTGTTTAGATCTCTCTCTCTCTCTCTCTCTCTCTCCATGCAGCATCCCCAAGTGGCTAGCATGTGCTTCCTGGCCTCAGGATAGGCCCCACTAGGAAGAAAGTGGAAACTGTCTACTCTCTTGCAAGCTACGCCTACAGTTAGCATAGTGTCACTTCTGCCATATTGTTTGGTCACAGTTATCATAAATTCATGCCACTTCTCAACGAAAGAACCATCAAAGAATGTGTGGCCATCTTTAATCACTTACAAGTATTCTTTCACTCAACAATCTATTTTGAGTACCCACTGTGTACCAGTGTGTACCAGCCACTGTTCTACTTGATCTTATTGGCATGGAAAATAAAACAAAACCTGTAGCCATATAAATGATTTTTTTAGTGAAGGGAGAGAGGGGAGAGAAGCAAATAAATATATACTATTCTGTGAGATAATGTGACAGAGATAGTGCGTAACAAATGTACATGTGCTCATCTGCATTCCCCTGCATTATTTGCAATTAGATTAGGGCCACGTGACAAGTTCTGGTCAGTTGACTGGTGAACAAAAGTGATGTATGTCACTTTCAAGCCAAGCCAGTGAACAGCCTCTTCCATCTCTTCTTGTCATCTTCTCTTTAGAGTTTACATGTTCCAGATCACACAGCAAGGAGATAGAGGAGGAAGATCTGATGCATATCAAGCTATAAGGAAAGCACGCAAAAAAAAATTTATTATGATAACCAACTGAAGTTTGAGGTTTGTTTATTTCCATAGAATAATGTAGCATTACTTAACCTGACTAATACAGTTAATTAGTATTATGAAGAAAAATAACTCGGAGTAAAGGATACAAAATGATTGTGGAGATAGGTGCACAGTTGTAGACAGCTTGGTCAGGGAATTAAGAAATGTTGCTGTAAGAATGTACTAAAAACTTTCAAGCCCAGTTGTTTTTCCCACCATATAACTAGGCCCCCTCCATATATGGGAGAGTTGCAGATTGACTGTGATTGCTGAATTTACATGATATTGGCAGAAACTTATTTTTAAAAATGGTCTGATGAGCTTTAAAGGAGAATGAGGAAAGATGAGATTTGAATTAATTAATGGATAAATATCTTGAAAGCCAGACTACGGAGGACAGATTTTATTAGCAAATGAATGTGGTAGCTGCTATAGGCTATCAGACATGAAGTTAGCTTTAGACTAACATGTGACAATTATTTTGGCATGTGGAATTAGATTGGATTGACAAAACAGACTAAAATCAAATAGGCCAGCAATATGAGGCTTTTCTTAAATATAGTCTTCTTAGATACTTTTCTAGCACTGGGGGTGATGATACATACATTTGGAGTCAGAGAAAATTTGGCTCTTCTGCTTTCTATTTATGTAAATGAGACTCACCATTCAAGTCTCTGTGACTCCATTTTCTCATGTGTTAAAAATAATACCTCCTTAGCTGCATTATTGTAGGATGTGTCAATTATATGTGTACAAAACTCATCAGAATGTCTATCACATAGGAAACACTCAATGAAATGGTAGCTATCATTTCATTATAAGCCATATTGAAGACATGGCATCCATAAGATTATCTATACCAATCATTGTATGGTAAGCACTGTGGAAGATTACAAGGGATCTATCACATAGTCTTCAACTTTCTGCTCAGTCTTGTTAAAAACATAAGACCAAAAAAATCACGAAGAGGTAAATGAATGTGCTGGCAAGAAAAGCCTTTGAAAAAGGGATGCCACAATGTGCCAAATAAATTGCCACACATGATATAATAAATGCTATCTGTTTTGTCAATGAGAAGATAATATGTTTTCAACCTGTTAGAACTTTCTGTTACAACTTTTTAAAATATATCATTATTAATAAGCACCCATGGAGATACTTTCTCAGGCAGAGAAGGTGACAGTCCTCAAATTGCACCTCTTATGTTTTGTTCCTGTAGGCTCATTCCTTATAGTGTGAGTGGGCAGAAGACTTCATCTTAAAACAAACAACAGTAATAAAAGTATATAAATTAGCTTGTAACTGATCAGGCGCGGTGGCTTACGCCTGTAATCCCAGCACTTTGGAAGGCCGGTAGGCGGGTGGATTACCTGAAGTCGGAAGTTCGAGACCAGCCCAACCAACATGGAGAAACCCCATCTCTACTAAAAATACAAAATTAGCCTGGCGTGGTGGCGCATGCCTGTAATCCCAGCTACTTGCGGGGCTAAGGCAGGAGAATTGCTTGAACCTAGGAGGCAGAGATTGTAGTGAGCCGAGGTTGTGCCATTGCACTCCTGCCTGAGCAACAAGAGCGAAACTCCATCTCAAAAATAAATAAATAAATAAATAAATAAATAAATAAATAAATTAGCTAGTAACTCTGTCCCTCAACAGTTTCTCTTTATTTTTTTTAATAGAATATTCCCTGGCTTTATTTAAAAGTCTAAATCCTAAGTTCTTCTACTCTACTTATCACTCTGACTTTGAAACTCAAAACAGAAATGTCAAAGCATAAAGAACTGCTATCTTCACAACCAGGACAAAAATTGGGCAGAGAAAAGGATATATATTGCATAATACATTTCAGCAAAATACTAAGGACTCAAGTGATTCCAATGATTCATCCCTCCTCTTAACCAGTGTCCAGGGTTTTGATTCTTTGTTGTACTGGATCCTCTTTTGGTTTTAGAAATATGCAGAGCCATCCTCTATGAGTTTCCTCATTCTTTGGCCAAACCAAACAGCAGTGTTTTCTTACTAGAAATCATGATAATGCCACATCACATTACTCTTTACATTTGCATCACATTCAAAATAAGTCAGTGTGAATGAATCCTTTTCTGTCTTTTGAATTTCAGTCAGCACAGGTAATCCCAATAAATGCATTTAAATTTTGTTGTCATTGTGACAGCCCCATCAAACACCTTGCCAACCGTATCAAATTAAAATTTCCCATTCTCCTATTTAAATACCTACCATTTCACAGTTGCAAAAAAATCCCATTAATGTCTCATAGCACAAAACAAGGCAGGATCTGTCTGAGTTTATCAAATTACTCAGATAATAATTCATTTCCAGAATATTTCATTATTCATGAAATGAGATGCCTGGCACAAGGAAAGTACTTAATAAATGGTTGGTATTATTTCTATTTGAAAGGCAAATTATGTTTTTAATGCTGTATTCATATTTTTCCTCTTCAGGTTTCTCTGTTTATTTTTCCATGATTCAATTTTCCTAATAAATAAAATATGTACTGGAGAGCTATGACTTTATATCAGCCATGCTAAGAGTAGGTATTAAATGTGTTCTTCATCTAAACTTCTACACGATCTACGTTCAGTGGGATCAAGAGGAGAGTAGCATAGAAAACCAATTTTGTCTTTCTTTGTCAGCAATTTTGTCTTTGACTCTTTTTAATTGGGTGAGACCTGTTTTGCTTGGGAATAAGGCTTGAGTAAATAAGTAAAAGCTAATGAAAAATGGAAGAAAGGAAATATTTTGAAACAAAGCAGATCATGGAGATTAGGAATTGCTTGTAATGTTCTAGGGTTTTGCTACTCAAAGTGTGGTCCATGCACCAGCAAAATTAGCATCATGCAGAATATTAGGTCCCACCCCAGACTTACTGAATTAATCTGCATTTTACCAAAATCCCCAGGGGATTGTTTGGTTTTAGAGAGCCTTGAAAACAGAGATGGCTGCTTGCTTCTTTATGGCTAAACCTGTAACTTACTAGTTTGCAAGAATAAAAGAGGGAATTAAATTTCCTTGTAGGACACACTATAGATCTCTTGTTCATAGAGGAGCATGAAGTAAAATAAAGTACTATTCCCAAAGTAAACATAAAAGCAAAAATTATGCGTCCCCATAGCTGGAGAATGCATGCATCTCTTAATGAATCATGAGGATGTCTTACATTCTTGTATCCCTTCACTTGTCTCTTCCATATGTAAGATCTCGTTTATCCTTACTACAAACCAAAGAAGCATGCATTGTGATAATAATTCTGATATTTTAAAGGTGCTTCCTAGTTGGTGAAAGGAGCAGGTGGTCCCCAACCTAATCTCTAGCTACATATCCAAGATCCCTGAGTGTTGAAGGGTGGAAGAGGATTCCCCTGGACATGGAAATTCACAGATTGATCAGAGTGGCTTAGACAGTAGAGAAAGATGGGAATGAGAAGGCAGAGGAAGAGTCCCAGGAGGGGTCTGGCTGCAGCCTGGCAAGTTGATGTGGAAGTAAATACTGGTAGGGTAGGTGGTTGGACTTCTTGCTCTGGAAGCATGTGGAGTCAGTCTGCATTCTGTTCAACAGGGGAAACGGGCTGGACATGGTGGCTCATGCCTGTAATCCCAGAACTTTGGGAGGCCGAGGCGGGTGGATCATGAGGTCAAGAGATCGAGACCATCCTGGCCAACATGGTGAAACCCCGTCTCTACTAAAAATACAAAAATTAGCCGGGCATGGTGGCAGGTGCCTCTAGTCCCAGCTACTCGGGAGGCTGAAGTAGGAGAATCACTTGAACCCTGGAGGCGGAGGTTACAGTGAGCCAAGATCACACCATTGCACTCCAGTCTGGGTGACAGAGTGAGACTCCATCTCAAAAAAAAAAAAAAAAAAAAAATTGTGGGGGAAAGGGATAGGATTCAGGTGCAGCCTGTTCAGGAGGTAATTATTGGTGAGAAAACAGAGTCCATAAGACAATCTACTGGAGAATTCAAATATGCATCCTACAACAGTGATGTGGAGAAGATGGTAGTGGAGATGAGAGTGAGCAGAATGGATACAAAGCTGGAAACTGCCCCTTCCAGGGGCTGCTAGCGCTTCTCTTCAGATTGTCCAGCAGTGAGTGGGGCCAATCTTAAAGTGTTCAGATGTTTGATAAGTCAAAGCCTCCAGGACCCTGGAGTAGAATTTCTACTCCAGAATTATGACATGGGCTGTAATCCCATTGTATTCCTAATCCACCCAATGGAAACCAATGGCATTTTGCTGTAAGTTTTTAAAGGCGATTTGGATACTATAGGACCATGGTGACACACGGTGGCTTCAGTGTTCAATAGATTTGAGGTTCTGATTCTTTTCAGCAAGTTTCCTCTTTCATGCTTCAGCTTCCTCACATCATATGAGGATTAAGTGACATAATGGATGCAAAGCATTTGGCATACTATGTGATACATAACTGGTTATTTCTGATATTATTATTTATCTGAAAAAATAGCAGTTTCTGGCATATATTAGCATCCAAAAACATTGCTTCTATTTTCTTCTATCACATATCTAAAAAACAAATACAGGGCTGGATGCGGTGGCTCACGGCTGTCATCCCAGCACTTTGGGAGGCCAAGGCGGGTGGATCACTTGAGGTCAGGAGTTTGAGACCAGCCTGGCCAACATGGCAAAATCCCACCTTTACTAAAAATACAAAAAAAAAAAAAAATTAGCTGGGCGTGGTGTTGCACTCCTGTAGTCCCAGCTACTAGGGAGGCTGAGGTGGGAGAATTGCTTGAACCTGGGAGGCAGGTGTTGCAGTGTGTCGAGATCACACCAATGCACTCCAGCCTGGATGACAGAGTGAGACTCTGTCTCAAACAAACAAACAAACAGAAAAAACAAATACAAATAAAACATAACCTTAAAAAGCATATATCAGTGTCATGATCCATTTGTATTATTTTATTTCAATGGAATTATTTAAATGAGAATCTCTTTCCACATTACATAAATCTGAGGATGACAGAGACTGCCTTGTTGTCACAGGTCAAGAGAACTTTCTTTCTTGACAACCTGGTTTTCTCCTGATGCTTAAAAACACCTCCAGTAACTGTTTGCTAAATAAGCTGCACAATGTAACAGAATAGGGGAATACATGGAATGTTCCTCCAGGTAGTCTAAAGATAATAGAGCCTTCAAAGCACTTGGCAATAACTGATCAATTTGCCTAGATAGTAAATTCTTCATGGTTAAAATATGTTCATGTCATTTAGAACTCTGATTGCTCCCCTTTAAAAGAAATCTACTTCTGCCCTGTCTGGTTGCATAATGTTTATTATCCTTTTTTTCCCCCAAAGAAAATTATCGCATAATGGAGACACATTCTCACCTTCCTTTTGCTTATTCACGATTGACACATAATAATTGTACATACTTACGGGGTACAACATGATGTTTCAAAACATGTAAGTAGTGCACGATCAAATCAGAGTAATCGGCATTTATCGTATATCATTTCTTCATGATGAGATCATTCCTAAACATCTCTCCTAGCTAGCTTTAAATATGCAATGCATTATTGTTAACTCTAATCACCCTACACTGAAATAGACCACCAGAACTTATTGCTCCTATCAAATTGTAGCTTCGTAGTCATTGACCAAGTGCCTACTATCTCCCCTCCCCCTCTGCTTCATATCCTCTGGTAATTATTATTCTTCTGCTCTCTACTTCTATAAAAGCAACTTTTTAGATTCCATATGCAAGAGATCATACATTTGTCTTTCTGTGTCTGACTTATTTCACTTAACCTAATGCTCCCCAGGCTCATCCATGTTGTCACAAATGACAGAACTTTAATTTTTTAATGGTCAAATAATATTTCATTGTGTATATAGACCAAATTTTATTTATTCATTCATCTGTTGATAGACACTTATGTTGATTCCATATCTTAGCTATTGTGAGTAGTGCTGCAATTAACATAGGAGTGTATTTTCAACCTATTGATTTCATTTCCTTTGGATATATACCCAGTACTAGGATTGCTGGATGACCTTCCTTTGTGAATCATAGGGAAATGCCCAACACCCTTAAGGTGGCTCCCATCTCACAGATGTGAAAACTGAGACCTAGATCAATCCAGAGATGACAGAATGCTATTGACTGAGCAAGCCCTGATGGAAGCATTGTGCTGGCTGCTTGCACATGCCTGGGTCACCTAATCCAATCCTTGCAGCATCCTTGTACAAGAAAGTTAGGTATTTTGTCTTTATTTTATAGATAAGATCACAGCAGCAAGTGGCAGGGCTAACATCAAACACAGTTCTACTGATGCACACATCTGCTTCACACTGATTTTATCATGGAAGCTGTTGGCCGCCAAACCCACAATGTGTTTCATTTAGATAAATAATATTTGCCTCCCAGACATGTATGGTATGCTGCCTGCTTATGCCCTCATGATTTCTCCAAAATTGTTTTTCTTCTAATGACTATCCAAACGAAAAAGCTTAGTTTCTTGTCATCACCGAAAGATCATTTTTAGCTTCTTTGCATTTCATTAGGATGAGTTTCTATCTGATTGCAATTAAATTGTGCTCAGCAACAAATAGAACAAAGAAAGTGAAACTTTATTTGTGTCTTTCCCAGATGTGGGGATTTTGAGGTATAAACAGGAACTTATTTGAGAAGATCCTTCTTTTATCTTGCTTGTGCCATAATCCAAACACATTTACTTTAATTTGAAATTGTTTTACATGGCTACTTTTTTGAAATGTGAAGGTAAATCTTTAAGTTTGAAACTGCCTGAGAAACCTCTAATAGCACACTTTATTGAGCAAGGAAAGCAGATAGAGTGCACACAATACTTGTGCCAGTTATTATTATTGACAGGCCAGTTATTCATGAAATACACAGGCCAATAGAGAAGCCCCAGTGAAACTATTTTCGTGTGTGTATGTGTGTGTGTGTGTGTGTGTGTGTGTGTGTGTGTGAGAAATATATATCATTCACTGAGAGCCAACTGTATCTCTACCACATGTCACATGCTCATATATGTTATCTGAAAGCCTCACTATTATATGTGTCATCACTATTTAATATCTGCAGATATTCATATACATTCCCAGAAATCCTTGCTAGGAAACTGCAGGGTAGATGCGAAAGGGATGTTGGGGGTTAAAGGCTATAGAAGACGAACTGCACCAATAAAAGTATATAAGGCATTTATGGGTCTGGTCTTACATGGTAATTTTTATGTTTTTTTTTTTTTTACTCTGTTTCATTAAGTCAAAAAATGCACTTATCACATGAAGACAGTTAACCAAAATAATGTAACAAGTGAGAGCGTAAAAAAATTCCACTTAGAAAAAAAAACGCTTCTTATATTTTGGATAAGGCATTTTAAAGCCACTGTAGTCATTTTCGTCTTCTTACTTTTCATCATGTTTTTGTGTTGTGGGTGCCTGGGATCCCATTCATGAGTCCTTAGTTACTTGAAACTTGTGATTTAGTCAAGGCTGAGTTAAAGTACAGATCATATAGGTTTCTTTAAATTCTCATTTTTATATATACTTTGCCTAAAGTAACATTGCAGTAAAGAAGGAAGGTTTTATTATGAAGGTACTGTTTCAATTTTAGGTTTGAGACAACTCAGAAAATTTAGTGGTAAAAAACAAAATGCACTTTAAAAATATTTTGATAGTAAACTTGACTTCTAACACCAATTGAGAAACCCAAATCCAATTTTCTGAAGCCTCAGATTAAATATTTCTTTTTAATTATCCTTAATTATTTCTGGAAAATAGCGAGCTGTAACCTTGTTCACCTTAAGATGTTCATGAGAAGTGGCCACTAGTAGAAAATATGTCAGAGTAAATAGTCTGTCTCTCATTATGGGAACACCAAATATATCAAAGAGAAAGTCTGAAAGCATTTTAGCCTCAGTTTCAAAAGGAAAAAAATAGGCTTTCCTTTGAGCTACTTATTTCTGTTCTAGCAATTCTTTGGAGCATGATATGGTTAGGCTTTGTTTTCCCACCCGAATCTCATCTTGAATTGTACCATATGTCCAGGGACAGACCTGGTAGGAGGTGATTGGATCATGGGGGCAGCATCCCACATGCTGTTCTTGTGATGGTGAGTGAGTTCTCATGAGATCTGATGGTTTATAAGTGTCTGACAGTTCCCTCTTCACACACGCACTCTCTCTCACCTGCCGCCATGTAAGGCATACCTCTTCCCCTTCCACCTTGATTGTAAGTTTCCTGAGGCCTCCCCAGCCATGAGGAACTGTGAGTCAATTAAATCTCTTTTCTTAATAAATTATCCAGTCTCAGGCAGTTCTTTATAGCAGTATGAGAACAGATGAATATAGAGTACATCATTGAGAGGCTGCTTTATATGTTCACTCATCTATTAATTAATTAAATGAGCATTTATTGAGGATCTAAAATTAGCTAGACATTAGAAATATAAAGAAGACTAAAAAACAAAAGATCACTCCCAGGAGCTCATATGGTCTGTTAGTGAAAGTGGTTACATAAACAAGTAAGAGCAATTGAATGTCACTCTGCATTGTCACATTCTGTTTATTTCATTAGTAGCAGTTATAACAACTGGAAATTTTCCAGTTTGTTTGTCTCTCTCATTAGATTTTAAGTGCTTTGAGGGTGGGGATCTGGCACGTTTTAGTCACCCTATAAGAATGAATTTAATAAATAGAGTACTATAAAGTAGAATAAGGGTTTCTTGCAGAGGAGAACTCTAGAGCCCTTAAATTAAGGCTATCTGGGGCTTTTGATATTTCTGGCTACTCTCTCTTGATGCTTATTCCTTTTTTTTTCTTCTTCTTCTTTTTTGAGACAGAGTCTTGCTCCATCACCCAGGCTGGAGTGCAGTGGCATGATCTCAGCTCACTACAACCTCCACCTCCCTTGTTCCCTGGTTCAAGCAATTCTCCTGCCTCAGCCTCCTGAGTAGCTGGGATTACAGGTGCACACCACCATGTCCAGCTAATTTTTTTGTATTTTTAGTAGAGACAGGGTTTCACCATGTTGGCCAGACTGGTCTCAAACTCCTGACCTCAGATAATCCACCTGCCTCAGCCTCCCAAAGTGCTGGGATTACAGGCATGAGCCACCGCGCCCAGCCTCTTGATGCTTATTGCCAAGGATATAGCTATCCCACGTCTGCCTCTTCTAGCTTCACTCTCAATCTGGTGCCGTTGACAAAACTGCCTGCAGTGAACTCTCAAAAACATGAGAATGATGTGGATGCCAGCCTTCACAGGATGCTTTTTTCATTGTGGACCTCTGAGCCCAACGGAACACTGTGAAGGAGCTGGAACACGGAGTTTAGATTGGAGATTCCAGCTGGGAGTCTCAACTCTTTCACTTACTGGAGTGAGCAAATTAACAATCCCTCTCAACCTCAGATTTCTATGAAATGGATTAAAATATCTTTCCTCATAAAGTAGATATTTGTAAAATACTTGAAATTTAATGTGTGCTAGTTGAATGCACATATGGAAAGCCAATATTTATAACTTATCCTATTTTCTGAGACCTTAATTCCTTGTAAGTCATTCCTCCGAATGCTTGCTAGAACTCAGACCTTAGGACTTTTGTTTGCCTACATTGCTGTTGCTGGATGTTAGTGAAGGGATTCGAAGCCCTCCTTCAACCAAAGGGGAACTGGGAAGTATCTGTGTGTATGACCTGGATGCTCCAGGAAAGTGGGGGAAGGAGGCCAGGCTACCAGTCACAGCCTCATGAGACTGTTGGTACTGCTTCTGCTATGAGTCATAAACTGTCCTGCATCTGTGGCATCTCTGAACTCCCCAAGCACCAAAGGTAATAATAATAAAAAAAGCAAGAGATAATGGAATCTTTGGGTTAAATTTAGTGATAATCTGAGATAATATTTCATTGTGGAAGTTATAGAAAGCATTTTTGGCCGGGCATGGTGGCTCACGCCTGTAATCCCAGCACTTTAGGAGGCTGAGGCGGGTGGATCATGAGGTCAGGAGATCGAGACCATCTGGCCAACGTGGTGAAAACCCTTCTCTACTAAAAATAAAAAAGTTAGCTGGGCGTGGTGGCACATGCCTGTAATCCCAGCTACTCAGGAGGCTGAGGCAGGAGAATCACTTGAACAAGGGAGGTAGAGGTTGCAGTGAGCTGCGCCACTGCACTCCAGCCTGGCAACAGAGCGAGACTCCGTCTCAAAGGAAAAAAAAAAAAAAAAAAACAAAAAACAAAAAACAAAACAAAAAAAACCCCAGCATTTTGTACGTTTGTTTTTTGGGCTAGTTTATAAAACTAATTATGGGAGAAACACAGTGGAAGTCATTAATGAGAAAGATCAAGCTAAATGTTGACAATAATTCTCATTTGAGGTCATTGATTTAAACTAATTTGCTGTAAAAAAAAAAAAAATCCAAGTTGAGGGTTTGCGGGACCTTTTTCTGCCAAGCTTCTTAACTTCCTTTGTGGATGGCAAAGGATGATTTGATTGATTTACTGTTTACAAACATTCATTTGTTTCTAGCAAAGACCGCATGTGATACTGGATCTAGCCACTTCCAACGCAAGTACAGTCATGTCTCACTTAATAATGAGAATACGTTATGAGAAATGCATCATTACATAATTTCGTCATTGTGTGAACATCATAGAGCATACTTACACAAACCTAGAGGGTGTAGCCTACTACACACTTAGGCTATATGATATAGCCCATTGCTATACTGGAAATAGACAACCTATTGTATGAGTATCGCAGGCAATTGTAACACAGTGGTAAGTATTTGTGTATCTAAACAGAGAAAAGGTATAGTAAAAATGTGGTATAAAAGATAAGAAATGGTAGACCTATGCAGGGCACTTACTATGAGTGGAGCTTGCAGGACTGGAAGTTGTTTTGGGTGAGCCAGGGAGTGGTGAGTGAAAGTTTAGGCCCAGGACATTACTGTAAACTCCTGTAGACTTTATACACACTGTACATTTTGGTGACATTAAATTTATAAGAATATTTTTTCTTCAGTAATAAATTAACCTTAGCTAATTATAATTGTTTTACTTTATATACAATTATTGTTTAAACTTTTGACTCTTTCATAATAACCACACTTAGCTTAAAACACATACATTGTACAGCTGTACAAAAATATTTTCTTTCTTCATATTCTTATTGTATTTTTTTTTTCATTTTACTTCTTTATTTTTATTTTTGAAGAGTTTTGTTAAAACAAAGACACAAACACACACATTAGCCAAGGCCTACCCCAGGGCCAAGATCATCAGATCTTCCACCTCCACATTTTGTCCCACAGAAAGGTCTACAATGTCACTAAGGTGGTATAAATTTTTAGTTTAATTATAATCTTATGGGACCGTCATCACACATGTGGTCTGTTGTTGACCAAAGCATCATTATGCATTGCATGAGTATTCTTTATTTTAAAAAGCAGTCATGAAACAAGACATATAGCAGGTTTGTTTGTTTGTTTGTTTTTTGAGACGGAGTCTCGCTCTGTTCCCAGGCTGGAGTGCAGTGGTGCCATCTCGGCTCACTGCAACCTCCGCCTCCCCAATTCAAGCAATTCTCCTGCCTAAGCCTCCCAAGTAGCTGGGACTACAGGCACACACCACCATGCCCAGCTAATCACATAGCAGTTTTTAAGACTCATTTGCTTCCAGTGCCAAAATAGAGTACTCTTTATGCTTGATATATTTTCAGCAAAATAAACCTGCATTTATCTTTTCCTTCTCAAATGATGTCTTTTGTGTAAGAAGTTAGTATTCAGGTCTAGTTTGCAGGAGCAATCTATCTCCAAATGCCTTTATTCCCCAAATTGGATCTATGTATTCCGTATCCCTTGCCTGTGCTTAGCATAAAATGTAATAAATTAAGGGATAAGACTTGAATTCAAGTCCACCTAATCCTTCTATGATATTGGACAGGTTAATTGATCTCTCTGATCATGAATTTCCTAGCAGAATTTTTGTGCAGATTAAATATACAGTATACATAAAGGCATAGCATATGTAATACAGTATATGTAGAAGGCATAGCATAAGTATGTTCCAAGCAGACTCTGTGGCAAAGATTATGGAGCAAGTGATTTATTGAGAAAGTGTTCCCAGGAGAAAGGAGTAACAGAGTGTGGAGAAAAGTCAAGCAAGGATATAATTTCAGGCACAGTCCCAGTCTCAGAGTGATCCTGCAGAAAGGAAATGTCTTGTGCCAATTATGCTCTGGATTTTGTTGTGACTTAAGGCAAGAGAGCTAGGCTGTCTTCCTCCCTCAACTAATCAATCTGGCTAGAAGATATTATGAAGCTGTAAACTCTCAAGCACGTCCCACTCTCTGCCTCTTGGACACAGGGGTTCCATCAATGCAAGGGCCATCCTCGCTCCCAAGCTGAGCCACAGATGCAGGCCATTAGATGAAGGAAGAGCTTAGCACGGCAGCAAGAGGCACTAGAAAATGTAAACAGGAATCTCAGGGAATATGAGCAGAGCACCAACAGTACCCACTACAATCGTACGTTATAAAGCCTCAATAAATATGAGTTTCCTTTCCTTTCTTTTCCTAAACAGTCTCCACTATGTCATATATACTTGTCTCCTAGTTAATGAAGACTCAGGGTCAAAAATGGCATACTTTTTGGTTGTCCAATGGCTAGACCTCACCAGCAATGAAAATTTGCTAGGCCCAAAGGAATATGAAACATGAGTCATAACTTGTGAAACGAAGATTGTTATGTATTTGTAGATTGCTGTAAATCTCAGAGCCACATAGGAGTGGTAGGACAAAGCTAGTAAAGATAACAATTGCTTGTTATTGTTGCTACAGAGAACAATGGTGACTTCAACC
Source organism: Pan paniscus (assembly GCF_029289425.2). NCBI lineage: Eukaryota > Metazoa > Chordata > Mammalia > Primates > Hominidae > Pan > Pan paniscus. The sequence goes on along the minus strand of NC_073252.2, from coordinate 21,284,691 downwards.
ACTCTACTTTTTCATTTGAATGATTAGTAGGATGTCACATTCTAATCCTAAAATATTTTTCATATATATTAAAATTAGCCTTGGAAATTGCAGGCAATGCCAAAGATGCGTTAGAAACTAGCAGTTCTGACAAAATCATCAAAGGCAACTGTTCTTCAGTGTATTTAAGATTAAAATAAGAACCAACTAGCAATTTAGATCAGAAATGAAGCTTGGTGCTCTCCCACAAAACATTGCATCCCAGAATCTTTCCGCAACTGCCAGCCTGGACTCATGTCCATTAAAAGCAAATGTAGTTGAGAGGCAAGGATAAGAGAAGGAAATTGCTTTGGATCCTTATTGGGTTGTCTTATCGATCATGCTGGATGGTAAAGTGCTGTCACGTAGGCATCCACCTCTGGGCTCTGCAAAATTGACAGTAAGAAAGAACTGTCAGTGATCCATACCCTAGGGGGCAGGACAGCTGTCCAGCAATGTACATTTCTGCAGGTGTAAACCATGTCTGAAAGCACCACGTTACCTAACTCCAAGAGCTGTCACTCAAGCAAAAGGAAATATTTCCCCAAGCTGTGTTTACCGGGCTGAGTTTTAGGAAGCGACATTTACTTTTAATTAATTCAGTAACTCTTTTCCCTGGCATGTAATCTCCACAAACACTTAGGATAACAGATGGAACTCACACTACGCCTTGAAAATTAATGGGCCCCTTCATTGGTGACTGACAGAAACCATCACTTCAACCATCATTCGACCATCATTTCTCAGGCTGTCCCCAGTCACCCAGAACTCAACTTTGGGAAGTATCACAGGCTACCATGCTAAGGAAGACCAGGGGAAAAGACAAGGGTGCCCCAGTCATAGGGCATTAGAGATCTTGGCTGAAGCTAAAGGCCATTCCAATCATATTCACTCTGCATTTGAAAGGAAAAACAAAACAGAAAGAACATAAGGAGGCCAGAAAGAACATTTTCAACACAGCTTGGGTTATTTAAGAAGCAAACTACATCCTTCCATACAGCTAAACCCTCCAGGCTGATTTGTTTTCAATACTGATCTGTAAACAAATACCAATGATTCTCTTGATGAAGCTTCAGGGTTATATATAATTCACTTTGGCTCTGTTCTCTGCTAGAATTCTAGGGTTTAGGGGGAAGGAACTCTTCTATAAGTGTGCACTGAATCCTGATAATGAGATGTAAAAAATTTCTTTCTTTTCTCCTCTGCCAACTGCTTAGGTTTTATACTTAAAACAGATTTTTCAATGTCTCTCTCTTTTTTGTGTGTGCTATAGCCCTTTTTGCAAATATTTAAAATATTAATTACTTGGAAAATCAAATCGAATTATATTTGTTTATCATGTAATTATGTGTATATAACACTTGCAATACATGCAGAAAAATATTTTTAACATAAATTCATTAGCTTTTGCCAGAAAGACCATATGCGGTTTTCTTCAGAACCTGCACAATAAGTACAAGTCAATATCTTCCACTGTTTGTGATTTTCATATAAGCAGAATGCCTGCTTATTACTATAAAGTTTGTTGCTGGAAATAGTTTTCCAACATTACCATTAAAATACATATTGGCCCAATATTTAAATTAAATGATAGTTGCTTCAAAATTCTTCTTTTTATAGAAGAATTTATATAGAGAGTGTCTATAATCATGGCCTCAATCATTCATTCAGTAAATTTTTATCAGGTACCTACCATACCTGACATATGTTTGATACTAATATTGTCACCTTTTCTGAATTCCATGTTCATACTTTCATGGTTTTCACTGTCTCCTCTGACTCTATCCTTCTTTAAGAGAATCAGCTATAAAAGTTATGTGAGGACATAACACGAAGAGTATGCATGCCCCTAGGGCCAAGATGCAATAGACCAATGGATATTTACTAAAGGTTTCCTTTTATCCCTAAAGGGCTGAGTTCTCAAAAAACATAGCCCTGCTTGACTTTTGAAGAGTTTACTTATTAATGATGGTCAAAATTCTAAACCTGATGGCTATTCCTTGTAAATGGAAAACCTATGAAGAATTTTCTACTCTTCTATCAAATGTAGCTGTTAAATGTATCTAGGATAAAAAGAGTTCATACTCGTTTTGTGGAGATCAGAGAGATACTGAGAGGAAGATAGACAGGGATGAGTTCTTATGTGGAATGGGTCAAAGCCTACTTGTAGAAAATTTAAAATCTTAAGATTAACATAATTCAAGATCTCAGTTGTCCAGTGGTTTAAATTTTATTTATTTATTTATTCATTCATTCATCTGTTATTAGTAGTAGTAGAACACTTTCTTCCTAAGAAAGCCTGCTAACTGTCTAATATCTAAAAAAGTAAACCTGAGTTTTTCCAGTTCAAAGAGGAGAGAGGAGAAAAGGGAGAGTATAGAATCTGCCTTAGACCTTGTTCCACTCCTTCCCTTGCTTCTCCCTCACAGGTAGGGAGGTGAGTCTCTGCGGAGTCTATTTTCTTAAAGTCTCACCTGATGCGAAATCTCTGAACAGCATCATTGGTGAATGGCTGTTCAATTTCTGCTTGATTACATGTAATGACAACGAGCTCGTTGCTTCACAAGCCAGCCTGTATCACTTTTCCCCAACTCTAAGATAGTTGTCAAGGTTTCCTGAACTATCATTAATTACAAATCACCAGCCCAGGAGAGATTTTCAGTACAAACGGGATCAGAAATAATGTTTGACCATGTTTACGCATTCTCAGTTCACAAAACCCACTAGAAGCTTAAGCATGAGGCAGCAATTTTTTTTTCTAGGACTTTCTGGGCTCCCTAAAACAGGTTCAGGAAGTTTTCTATGAAAAGTTTATACAAAGAAATATATTCCTTGAATAACATCAAGAATGCCAGATTCAACCTCAAAAGAATGTTTGCTCTGAGTCATATGTTCTTTGAAAAGGCTTGGTATTAGAGGGGTTATAAGAAAAATGCCAATAACAGACCCTTAGCAAGCAAACTTGTGCAGAAAGGTTGATTGTTCAAGAGGAAAGTACATTCCAAATGCAATATTTATATATTCCCCAGCTCTCCAGACAACACCCCCATTGGGTATTGACTCTTCTCAGCCTCTAAGCCCAGCGCAAACACAACACAAAACAGTCCATGTCAAGTAGAAGCCATTCGGGCTCATGTAAGAAAGAAATAGAAAAGCTTTCTTTATCCTTTGTTTCTTTGAGAAGCTATGTGAGTGAGCGATATCTTCAAAGTTTCCAGGAGGACAGTTACACAGAGAATACAAGCAATGTTTGAAATTTTCCTGTCATTCCTCATCTGCCATGTCTTGGCATGAGGGCCTTCGAGGCTGTTCTCTGTGTGCAACATTGAGCACGTCTAGTGGCTTTGCTGCCTGTTGACATAAATAATTTCATTGGAACACAGCCACACTCATTCATTTACATATTGTCTTTTGTGTTACAATGCAGAATTGAGAAATTACAACAGATACCTTACAGCTCAAAATTCCTAAAATATTTTCTATCTGGCATTTTATAGAAAAGCTTTGCTTTAGAAGTTGTTATCAAGAGAATTCAGCATAAAACAAAAAGCTAGCAATGTAGAGTTGGCCGGAGGGACCAGACTACATAACTCGAATTTGTATGAAGTTAGCTTTTCAATGGATCCTAAAATTCATTTAGCCCAAGGCATTTCATTTTCCATTTGAGGAAACTGAAGTCAAAAATGAGAGCAGATGAGCTCACAGCCAAGCCAAGGGGATATTGTACAGTGGAGAGAAGCCTTCTTTGCATGTGTAACAACAAAAAAGACACACCTCTATATCCCTTAGATCAAAATTCACCCAGAGATTTGAATTTTACAGAATGTCACAGTATAACAGCCTTTAGTCTCTTGTTTGTTTTACTAATCTGAATTCATGGAGTAAAGGTAAAAGATAGCAATCAAACAATAGAAGCAACTGAAGAATGGAAATTGACTAGGTTTTGCCACTCACTGTGATTTGTAAATTATTTAACATCTCTCTAAACATTAATTTATCACAAAAATGGGTACAAAAATAGAAGCTACTATTTCATAAATGAAAGATGTCTGGCACAGAGTGAGGATTCAATGGATCTCAAATAAAAAATTAACGAGTGTTTCATTAAGGCATGCCAGACTCTATGACAAGCACGTAGGTGCAAGGAACTTGGGAAGTAATTCCAGAAAGCCACGTGAAGAAGTGGGAATGGGGAACAAGGAAGAGAGGAAAGCTAAGGAAGGTTGTATAGTCATGGGAGGCGTAGTCTTTTGAGGACCCTCTTGGAGACCAGATGGAAGATGGAACCTGACCCTGAAATGGACAATTCCTATCTTTTGTTGGATGAGGGTTGCTTCTATGCCACGCTCTCTCCTTTGAAGGTGTTTCTCTGGGCCTGGGGAACACCCTCAAGCAGAGCCATGGACAGCTGTAGCTCTGAATGAGACTATCTTTCATGGCTTCCAGAGTGGGTCAAGGGGACATGGTCAGGACATCATATTTCTGCTACAGTAAACAAATACACAAATCATACTGAAGTCTGATTTATCCTCGTTCCGCTACACAAATTCTAAACCACAAGCCTATCAATTTAGTACTGATTATGAACTATACACTTCATTGAGCTTCTGAGATTTTTCTCAAAGTCTGGTAATTTATTGTTATTATTAGTGTTATAAGTTATAATGATGATGATGATAAAAGCAACCTGCGTAAGTCCTGAACACTTCTAGTTAAACAAAGCATTTCTGAAGTCAATCAGTGTGGTATGGTTTGATTAAACCAAACTTACTTTTGATTAAAAGTAAGAAACAGTTTGTTAAACACCTTAGATCAGTGGTCCCCAACATTTTTTGGCACCAGAGACCAATTTCATGAAGGCACTTTTTCCATGGACGTGGGGAGCAGCGGATGGTTTTGGGATGATTCAAGCACATTACATTTATTGTGCACTTTATTTCTGCTATTATTACATAGTAATATATAATGAAATAATTATACAACTCACATAATATAGAATGAGTAGGAGCCATGAGCTTGTTTTCCTGCCACTAGATAGTCCCATCTGAGGGTAATGGGAGATGGTGACAGATCATCAGGCATTAGATTCTCATAAGGAGCATACAACCGAGATCCCTTGCATGCACAGTTCACAATAGGGTTCACGCTCCTAAGAGAATCTAATGGTGCTGCTTATCTGACAGGAGGCAGAGCTCAGGCAGTAACGCAAGCAATGGGGAGCTGCTGTAAATACAGAAGAAACTTTGCTTGCTCGCCTGCTACTCACCTCTTACTGTGTAGCCCAGTTTGTAACAGGCCACTGACAGGTTCCAGTCCATGACCGAAGGGTTGGGGACCCCTGCCTTAGATAGCAAAGGGAGTCTCCAACTGAACTATTTTTTTAAATACCTCCAAGTTTTGTTTTTATCAAGAGAACTCAATATTGAGTGTTTTGGACATAGAAGAAACTGTGCAAACTATTGAGACTAAGGTTTTTTGTATAGTAGGGATTCAAGTAAAACACCAATGGAAACATTGAAATGGAAAGAGTCATTATTTTATTACATTAAGTCAAAGGCCTCTATGCAGTTAAAGGCTCTCAAGTTGGTGTAGGAGCATAAAGGCCAACATGGGCCACTCACCTTCCATAATGATGCTCAACAACCAGTGCAAATAGACATGATGCTGACAGCAACCTCTTTTAAAGAGTCAAGTAGTGTCCAACAACAGAGGCCCAGATGGCAGACAGTGCACTCAACAGCTTCCCTCCAATGGTGTCGTTGGTGATAGACAACTCTTGGACTTTACAGGACAGAAAGCATTTCCACCCACCTAATTGGCAACCTCTACCTCCCAAAAGTAATACTAAAGTGCATTTTTATCCATATCCAGTTTTGACCAGATCATTTAATAGTCCATAACTTAGAATTTGCAGCCAATAGCATAGGTTGGCTGTGGGACATTGGAGAAACTAACAATTACTGCACTGTTAGTACATCATAGAAAGTGTCCTACATGTTTCAGATATTATCACTTCTACTGCTCAGAGCAATCTTATGAGGTAGGAACAAATATAACAACTTTGCACTCAGGAAACCTAATGTTTGGGAAAAAAATTAAGTCAGAGCCCCTGATCAGCTGTGTGTCCTTGGGTAGATTTCTTAGTGTCTCTATACTGTCTTCACTTCAATATTGAAGTTACCCTCATCTTAGAAAGAAGGTGATCTCATAGATTGATTTAACAAATGTAGGCTTCTCTTAGAAAGGCTGCATTTACATTTTAAACGTATAGATAATTAAGTCAAATCTATTCTTGGTAGAATGTTTGTGTCTCAAGTTGGGAAGCATTTTGAAAAAAAGAGGAATTTATATTGCTCTTAGACTGTGACAAAAGGAATATAATTCAGTGGTTAGCCACTCATGCTCCACACAAGAGCACAGGCCTGGTTACTATGGAAATACTTTAGGTAGAGCAACATGAAGTTCACTAGATAATTTAGAATGCTTTGGGTTTCTTCCAAACTACATTGGTTGGAATGATCTTGCATCCATCATATAGAATCTCTATCCTTCCCAACTTAGACATGGTGAGTTTTTAAAAATTACAGCCCATCATTCTATGCCTGCACTTTTTGCATTGTCTTGCATTGGTTGGTTTCCATATCATCTTTCCCCACCAGATTGTGTGTTCCTATGTTGTATGGATTTTCCTATCACTGGCATCTAGCAGTCATGTAACACATATTAGAAGGTACTAAGTATTTTGCTAAATAACCTATGCCAGGATGGAAGGAAGGAAGAGAGTGTGGGAGGCAATGGTTACCTGCAACCATCTCACTAACTGCCTCTGGGAATCATGTTTACTTTTCACTCCTTTACTACAGTACATTGGATCAGGAACGTGTTAATTCAAAGAGACTCTATGACTTAGTGGAGTGAATAAAACATATTGGAAGCCAGAGGAATATGGAAGCCAGATTATGTGAGGTCATGTGTGCAATTTTAAGTACTTTGTCTGAGCAAGTAAAAATCAGAGGCTGTTGGAGAGTTTTGAGTAGAGAGGTGACAAGATCTGACTTCTATTTTAAAAGGTTCACTCTACTTCTTTGAAAATAGACTACAGTGGGTAGGCCAAGGATAGAAGCAAGTAGACGTGCTAGGAAGCTATTACAGAAATTCAGCCTAGGAAAGATGAGATCTCTGATCAGGACAGTGACAATTGGGGGGGAGGGGAGAGATGGTGAGGTTCTGGATATGTTCTGAAGGTAGAGGCAACATAGTTCCTAATGGAGGGTCCCAGTGGTATTGGCCTGAATGACTGAAAGGATGGCACTTTCATCAACTGAAATGGGAAAACTGTGAGTAGATCTGCTTAAGGGGAAGTCAAGAATTCAGTTAAGGACACAGTGATTGTGAGATGCCTATTAGAAATCGAAGTGGCGATGTTGAAAAGGTAATTAATTATTTGTCTGGAATTTTAGAGGTTCAGACTAGAAATATAAACTGTGAATTGTCATCATGTTAAATTATTTAGAGCCATGAGGTTGGATAAGATTTTTTTAAAAAACAAAGAAGAGTGAATATACATAAATAAGAGAAGAGAACTGAGCCCTGAGACATTCTAACAAAATTAGACAAACGGTCCTTTCCCTTGTGAATTAATGTTTTCTCTACTTCTTTTCTTCAAAGGGAAAACTAGACTTTTGCAATTAAAACAAAAGAACAATAGAAGAAGTCTTATTCAGCAATGGGATGATTTGGTGACAAAGACAAGAAGATTACATATCTTTTCATATTTTGTATCTATAATATATATATTTATAATATATATAACATACATTATATATCTGTATATTATAAATCCCCAAATTGTGCACCTAAAATAAGATTATCACTGTCAAAGAAGAGCTTCTGTGGTCACGTCTCCTTCGTCCCTGACTCTCCTGCCTCCCTTTTTTTCCCTCAGCCCCATATCTAATCTAATGCCAAATGCTCTTGATTTAACCCAGGGGTGACAAAGTTTTTCTTAAAGCCCAAGAGAGTTAAGTATTTAAGACTTCATGGGCCGTACAGCTTCTGTTCCAACCACTCTAGTCTGCTGTTGTAGCCATAGACAATCCATAATAAATACGTGTGGCCATGTGCCAATAAAACTTTATTTACAATGACAGCCAACCCACAGGCCATACTTTGTTGACCCCGATTAAACCTTTCAATTTCTTTTAGTCTACCTCCATTACCAACATCTTAGTCTAATTAATCATCAGCTCTATGTCAAACTGTTCAAAAAGCTCTTAAGAAACTGATCTATCCACACCCACTGTTGATATTCCCCAATATGTTTTTCTCAACACAGTCAGAATAATCTTTTGAAAATTGAAACCTGATAAAGTTCTAGTCTGACTTAAAACCTTCAGAAATGCTTTTATAATAGAGACAAAACCCCCAAATGACCCATAGGTTTGCATCATCCAACTCTTGCCTAGGTCTCCTGCCTCATGCAAGACTGGTTGTGTTCCATGTTCCAGACACACTCACCTATGATTGGCCATTGTCACCTCCACCTCAGATGCTGTTTCATATTCTTAGTCTGCCTTTACCCAGTTTTCACCTAACTGACTCTCAGCCATTGTCCTTGCAGGAAAAAGAAGGGTATATCCCAATCAGATTCTAAAAAGAAATTAATGAAGATGTTACCATGGATCCTTTTTTATTTTATTTTTATTTATTTTTATTTTTTGAGACAGTATCTTGCTCTGTCCCCCCAGGCTGGAGTGCAGTGGCACGATCTCAGCTCATTGCAACCTCTGCCTCCTGGGCTCAAACAATCCTCCCACCTCAGCCTCCTGAGTAGCTGGGATCACAGGCACATGCCACCACGGACCTGGCTAATTTTTATATTTTTTGTTGAGAAGGGGTTTCACCTTGTTGCCCCAGCTGGTCTCAAACTCCTGGGTTCAACCGAGCAAACTAACTTGGCCTCCCAAAGTGCTGGGATTACAGGTGTGAGCCACTGCAAGCAGCAGGACATCCCATGGACCCTTTAATCTCAAGCCATCCAGATACTAACAATAACAAGAGCTATAATAACGAGAGCTGGAACCATAAAGAGAATATGGCCAGAGCTGCTGGAGATGTACAGGCTTCTCTGAGAACTAGAAAGCCATAATTGGCATGAGGCAGAGGAAACAATATCTAGATCTCAGTCTCTGCTGTCTCCTCTGGTACTGGTACCTCCCATTGGTCAAATCTGACCAGAAACCAGAAGGCAAGGGACTCTGAGAAGTCAAGTTGCCTCATTATGGGTTATCACAGCAACTTTGTCCTTTATTACACTCTTCATGATTGTAACTTGTTTTTATTTTCAGGGCCATTAGACTAGTATTTCTCTCTTTCTCTTAGAATCGGTGTTCCATGATGTCAAAGACTGTGCCAGTTTTGTTTACATTTATATCACTGAAGCCTAATCTAGGCCTGGCATACTGAAAGAATTCAGTAAATAGTTATTAAATCATTAAAATAAATTTTAAAAACCAGTATCAGTCCGGGTGCAGTGGCTCACGCCTGTAATCCCAGCACTTAGGGAGGCCGAGGCAGGCAGATAGCCAGGTCAGGAGATCGAGACCATCCTGGCTAACACGGTGAAACCCCATCTCTTCTAAAAATACAAAAAAATTAGCCGGGCGTGGTGGTGGGTGCCTGTAGTCCCAGCTACTCAGGAGGCTGAGGCAGGAGAATGGCGTGAACCCGGGAGGCAGAGCTGGCAGTGAGGCGAAATCGCGCCACTGCACTCTAGCCTGGGCAACAGAGTGAGACTCCATCTCAAAAAAAAAAAAAAAAAAAAAAAAAAACAGTATCAATGAGTGACCTTTTTGCAGTTCTCTCTCTCTCTCAGTTGTTTTCACTACATGCACCATAATGGTGTTCACTTGACTTCTGGCAGCAGTTTTGTCTCTCTAAGTCACTTGCTAAACACTTGGACTAAGAATAGAATTTGGCTCCAACTGCTTTGACAATTGGCCCATCCTTACACAGGTTTCTTAACTCTTGCAGCTACTCAGTATGGTTCATCTCCTGAGTTCTGACCACCTGAGCAGGCATCTGAGATGGACCTACCTTCTCTCTTCTTCCTCCCCTACCTCACCTGTATGGGGGTCAGACAAACCCTAAATGACAAATCATAAATTGTGACAGTTGGCAGTTTAAATGATGCTGACTATATGACTTTAGCATGTAAAATCTTACATTTTTCTTGCCTTGGGAAATTATTGGTATTCTTAAAGTAAAAGCTTCTTTGACCTACTGGTAAATCTCCTCTCAGGTTCTATGTGGTCTCACAGCCTCATTCTATTTTAATGTAGTTCAATAAGCAATGCATGTTTAAACAAATAAACATATTACATAAAATAAGATGATCACTTCTCCCTTTCCTCTTAAAATTTGTAAAATTAATCAATGAAAAAAATTTGATGAAGGGTTGGACACTTTAAGAAACTAACATACTTACTTGATGCAAAGATACATTTTCTAAGGTTTGAGATAGAATTATTTTCTCATCAGGATAAGTCAATAACGATAGGATCTATTGAAAAAGCAGAAAGCACAGCCCTGTATTAAGCATCTTGACATTCACTAAATGTCAGCGGGCGGAGTTGAAATTTTGAAGAGACCATTAAAGAAAACTTTCTACACAGCCTAAGTATAGCAAATTAGTACAGAGAATAATAGACTTATTGCTGGGTGTTTAATGACAATTTTAGAAATGGTTCATACATATTGGGGTTTCGTTGGAAATATATACATATGAAAATGTAAGATTTAAAAATATTTATGTAAACTCTAATATCTGGAAAACTAAATCAGATATTTTAGTTGTTGGGGAATGACTATAAGTACGATTCAAGGTTTGCCAAAATTCCAAGAATAAAATGACTTCATAAAACATGGTACTAAATATAATTAAACATTTCACTGATGGTTTGGAAGGAACCGCACAGTCATGCCTGACTCCCATGTCAACCTCAAAAACATTAATTGCCTTGAACTAGAGAATTGGCTAAAGAGAGGACTCTGGTTGACAAGAGTGGTGGCTACTACTGATTGATACTCAAAAATTCATTGTACTAGCTAATGACGTCGCAAGGGAAAAAGCATTACTTTACTTGGTTTCAAATTATTTTAAGTTGTCTAATTTTATCACTAAAATAAATTTGTTAAATTTTGTCAGTAAAATAAATGAATTAAAATTGTGCAGCAGAAACTATGATATAAAATCACTTACTTTATAGATAATGGGTAACTCTTTGTTTAACTGGGGAATTACCAGAAGGTTTTCCAAAGCCGTTTCCCTTCTCACCAACAGTGTATGAGGGTTCCAATTTCTTTGCATGCTTCCCAGTACTTGTTCTTCTGTGCTTCTCATTATGGTCATCCTACTGAGTGTGAAGTGCTAACTCATTGTGATTTTTCTTTTTTCGTTTTTTTTCAGACAGAGTCTCATTCGATTGCCCAGGCTGGAGTGCAGTGGCAGGATCATAACTCACTGCAACCTCAAACTCCTGGGTTCAGGTGATCCTCCTACCTTAACCTCCTGAGTAGCTAGACCTACAGGCGTGCACCACCATGCCTGGTTAACTTTTTAATTTTTTTGTAGAGATAGGGTCTCAAATTCCTGGCCTCAAGTAATCCTCCTGCCTGGGCCTCCCAAAGCACTAGGATCACAGGTATGAGCCACTGTGCTTGGCCCTCATTGTGAGTTTGATTTTCATTTTCCTAATGGTTTAAATATGTTGAGCATCTTTTTAGGTGCATATTGGTCATTTGCATACTTTTGGAAGAAATTTATATTCAGATCCTTTCTTAATTTTTCAATTGAGTGATCTTTCTTTTGATTATTAAGCTGTAGAAATTCTTTATATATTTTGGATAAAAGTCCTATGTCAGATAAATGATTTACAAAAATTTTTCCCCATTTTGTGGGTTGTCTTTTCACTTTCTGCTAGTGAATTTTTTATTTTGGTTATTATATTTTTCAATTCAAGCATTTCCAGATGGTTCTTTTTAAAATAATGTCTATATCTTTATTGATATTCTCTCTTTGCTGAAACGTTGTTGTCATGGCTTTCTCTATTTCTATAAGCATGATTTCATTTAGGTCTTTAACTATATTTATAATGACTACTAGTTAATGTCTTCATTGTTTTATATTGCCTTTCCTGAGGCATTCATTTTCTTATTCAAATTTTATGGGGTAATTATGGGATAAAAACTTATCCCAGCACTTTGGGAGGCCAAGGAGGGTGGATCACCTAAAGTCAAGACTTCGAGACCAGCCTGACCAACATGGTGAAACCCCGTCTCTACTAAAAATACAAAAATTAGCCAGGCATGGTGGTGTATGCCTGTAATCCCAGGTACTCAGGAGGCTGAGGCGGAATTGCTTGAATCTGGGAGGCGGAGGTTGCAGTGAGCCGAGATCATACCACTGCACTCCAGACTGGGCGAAAAAGCAAGACTCCATCTCCAAAGAACAAAAACAAAAACAAAAACAAAAAACTTATAGGATAGCAGTATAAGACACATTAGATGATGATTAGGATCATTTGAAACAAATAATTTGTGATTCTTAAAGGACAAAATAAAGTTTAGAACTCATTGATAATAACTTTAGTAAGGATTAGATGAATACTTTTTGAATTTCCTTTATTGTATTATTGTTAATATACTATTTCTGGCATGCATCAGAAAGAAATCAAATTTTCTTGCTCATATGTTCTAATTCTAGATTTAAATTCCTGTGGATTTTCATCTCATGCTAAGGGGTGACAAAATCAGTGCAAAGGCACCACTTTGTATATAGCCAAAACAGTAAAAGTTATCTTGAAAATACTTAAAGTATTAACCCGCCACCCCCCGGCTATAATATGGTTTTGCATCGGCAGATCTTTTTAATAGCATCAAATGAAATGTTTGGATTGTGCTTAAAGGTTATGCAATGGAAAAAAGAATGGGTTTGAGTTTGTTTTTAAGATGCTTACACAGAATAAATGTACATCATCTGTGTGCACAGCTGATGTGATTTTATGAATTGTGAGGTTTTGCTGCATTCTTCTATGGTCAGGAGTGTCATAACAAAATGTGGAATGACTAAGAAAATTGGGACAGCAATTGAAATTAATTTAAGCAGCTTAAATACACACTTACTTGCTGCATAACAATGCTTGGGTCAACAATGAACTGAAAATACAATGGTGGTCTCAAGGTTTTAATGGAGCTGCAATATCACTATCACATATGAAATTGTAGCCGCCATAACATCATAACTCAGTGTTTTTGGTGATGTTGGTGTAAAAAAACCTACTGTGCTGCCAGTCTGATCAAAGCATAGCACACACCATTATGCACAATACATAATATTTGCTAATGATAATACATGACTTTATTACTGGTTTATGTGCTATACTATACTATACGATACGATACGATACGATACTTTTCATTATTATTTTAGAGCATACACCTTCTACTTATTTTTTCAAAAGGGAGGTAACTGTAAAATAGCCTCAGGGAGGCCCTTCAGGAGGTCTTCCAGAAGAAGGCATTGTCATCATAGAATACGACAGCTCCACAGGTGTTATTGCCCCTAAAGACCTTCCAGTGGGACAAGATGTGGAGGTGGAAGACAGTGATATTGATGATCCTGGCCATGTATAGGTCTAGGCTAATGTTGTGTTTGTGTCTTAGCCTTTAACAAAAATTTCTTTTTAAAGTAAAATAATTAATAGAAAAAAGTTTATAGAATAAGAATATAAAGAAAGAAAACATTTTTGTACAACTATACAATGTGTTTATGTTTTAAGCTGTGTTATTACAAGAGTCAAAATGCTTTTAAAAAATTAAAAAGTAACAAAGTTGCAAGTAAGCTAATTTATTATTGAACAAAGAAATTTTAAGTTAAATTTAGGGTAACCTCTGTGTACAGTGTTTATTATAAAGTCTTCAATGTTTATAAAGTAATATTCACTGACCACTCACTTAATGACTCACTCAAAGCAACTTCCAGTCCTACAAGCTCCATTCACAGTAAATGTGCTATACAGGTGTATTATTTTTGGACTTTTAGATAGTATTTGTACTGTACTTCTTCTATGTTCAGGTATGTTAAAATACACAAATACTTAAAATTGTGTCACAGTTGCCTATAGTATTCAATACAGTAACATGCTGTACAGGTTTGCAGCCTAGGAGCAATAAGCCATATCACATCGTGTAGGTGTGTAGTTGGTTATGCCTTCTAGGTTTGCGGAAGTACACTCCGTGATCTTCACAAAACAACAGAATCCCCTAAGGACACATTTCTCAGAATGCATCCTCGTCCTTAAGCAAAGCATGACTGCATTTAAAAGTCTTAGCAAGTTTCTGTAGAGATTCTCATTCTTGACCTACTCAAATTGTTTAGTCTCAGGAAGGCAATTTGGGAACTCTTCCTCCCAACTTCTCCTTGGCTTTGCTACTTAACCATACAAGTTATTTTATTCATTTCTTTAAAATTGTCTATATTCATTCACTCAATCTTTGCATAACCATCTGGAGGAGTGAATCATGATAATAGTTCCAATTTACCTTATAATCTTGATCATGAAAAATAATGCAATGAAAGTTTGAAAACTACCTTATTTTCTTCTGGATACCAGATTCCTGAAGTAATTGTTTTTAAAAAGCAAGCTCATATAGCCGAATGGCGATATCATAATGGCGATATCGTCAAGCATCTAGAGAAAAACTCTGTGTACCCTGAAGATCGTGTCCTTTTAGGGTGGGTACGTCATGAAGTTTGGTAAATCTAGGGTGCAGAGGGTGTTTACCTATCTACAGGCAGAAGAGGGAGTATCATCCCAAATAGTTTCTGTTTGAAGTTGAGGGTGCATATCGCTAAAGATGCTTGGCACATCGCACTATTTGTTACTTTGTTGATTAATATTTACTGGTGGCATGGGGAGCAGCCTTAGATGATTGCAGGAGGAATTTGTGGATATTGAAGAAACGTGAGCATCCCTAGAGGATAACAATGTAGCAGCACTTGTGTCTTTCTCAGATAATTTAGATAATATGGTAGAAAATATGTTCTTTTGAGAATAGTCAAGGACATAGAAGCAGTACATTCTGAACCTGTGGTCTGTGCTTCAAAGATTGTCCATTTAAAAGCTTTTAAGGGCTAGATAAGTATTATACCTGTATAATGTGACCATGTGTTAGGGATATGAAAAACTGTGGAAAACAGCAGAAGCATGCTTTATTTAAAGGCATTTCTATTCTGATTTTTAAAATACTCTCTGGAAAATCACAGACATTTTCAGGCCAAATGTGCCTCTTAGCTATCAATTTCTGAACTCTGGTGTATAGCTTAAATAAATATGCCAGGTTCAGAATCATAGAACTGTCATATCATAAACATGAAGCTATGCAATCAGACACTGTATACTTCTTTCCTCTTCCTTTTCAACCTTATCATATAATGCTACTTTATATAGCTGTGAGACATACTGCGAATAATAGAACCCCTATATAAATTAATTCTAATAAAGTAATGGCAATGATTTTAGTAAATTGGGAGGATTTTTTTAATGACGATTGCCTTATATGTACCAGTGGCATTATATATGTCACTGTATTTAATTTGAACAAAATAATATGGTAGATATTGTCCCCTATTTTACAGACTAAGGCTCTGTAAAGTCAAGTGACTGGCTCAAAGTTATTCAGGAGGTGCTATGGGCTAAATTGCGTTCCTCTAAAAGTCAAATGTTGAAGTCCTCACTCCCAGTAACTCAGAATGTGTCTGTATTTGAAGATGGGGTCTTCAAAGAGGTAGTTCCGTTAATATGAGGTTATTGGCTGGGCGCGGTGGCTCACGCCTGTAATCCCAGCACTTTGCGAGGCAGAGGCAGGCAGATTACCTGAGGTTAGGAGTTCAAGACTAGTCTAGCCAACGTGGTGAAACCCCATCTTTACTAAAAATACAAAAAAATTAGCCGGACGTGGTGGCATGCACCTGTAATCCCAGCTACTCAGGAAGTTGAGACAGAGGAATTGCTTGAACCAGGGAGGTGGAGGTTGCATTGAGCCAAGATCATGCCACTGCACTCCAGCATGGGCAACAGAGCAAGACTCCGTCTCAACAACAACAACAACAACAAAAAAGAATAGAAAATTTGGACAGAGATACACACAGAAGAAAGACAATGTGTAGACACAGGGCGAAGATCATAATCTGTAAGCCAAGGAGGAAGGCCTCAGAAGAAATCAACCCTGGGGACACTTATTAAACTTAGATTTTTAGCTGCTAGAAGAGTGAGAAAATACACTTCTATGGTTTAAGCCACCCGATGTGTGGTATTTTGTTATGGCAACCCTAGTAAACTAATATAACTAAGTAATTCAGAAATTCAACTCAACACTGTCTGAATTCAGAATTAACCCTATCCAAACTCTCATAGACAAATTCAGCTTGAAATATCTCTAACATTTATGTAGTTCTCACTAATACTTTCTATGTTAGTCCAAATATCCCAAGAAGCATGTCAGCATTATATATACAGGGACTTTATTAAGAAAAAATCCCTCCAAAAAAATGAGGAGAGAAAGAGTGGGAGAACAATCAATCAAATTATGATGCAAGTCTGACCCTAAGTGAAGGAGAGAGGGAAGGGAAGTTGGTGGAAGTGATCTAGACCACTGTGCAGTGTCAATAGGTTCAGCAATCTTTCAGGGAGTTCCGAAACCAAAGTTGGCTATGAGAGGAGTTCCATGTTGCCTAGAGAGAAGCCTTCCATCGCATCCTCTACAGGTTCAGTCATTGGTTGAAAGAGTCTGTGGGAGGTGTGGCCTTAGTGCAAACATTCAGGAGTACAGGAGCCACGACCCAGATTCAATTGCCTCCTTGTACTTGAATGTTTGCAAGGTGCAATCTCATGGACATCTCACCTTCCAATTTTATAATCTTATGAAATAGCTTTCACTTTATAAGGGAAGATAATATATACCATCTCAGAAGCAGCAAGTATATCTATTCAACAGATACTTGTTGAATATGGTGAGAGCTTGACAAACATCAAGGAGCTAAGAAACATAAAATGATGGCAACAAAGAAAAGAGAGAGTTTAGAGAGTTGCTTTTAGAGAGTGTGAAAGCTTGTTGAGGAATCAGAGTTGTTTATGCAGGACCCTGGAGGATAATTCAAGAAAGTAGTCAATCATGCATTCAAATTGATTTTTCAAAGCATGATTTACATACCATGTAGTACAAGAAAATGACATTAGGTGGTACATCCGTGAGTTTTTATTGTACTAGTTAATTATTTATTTTAATGTACTAAAAATATATAAACACCACGTCAAAACTGTGATTTGCACTGATCATTGGAGAAATGCAAATCAAAACCACAATGAGATACCATCTTATGCCAGTCAGAGTGGCGATTATTAAAAAGTCAAGAAGCAACAGATGTTGATGAGACTGTGGAGAAACAGGAACACTTTTACACTGTTGGTGGACATATAAATTAGTTCAACCATCGTAGAAGACAGTGTGGCCATTCTTCAAAGACCTAGAACTGGAAATACCATTTGGCCCAGCAATCCTATTACTGGGTATATACCCAAAGGAATATAAATCATTCTATTATAAAGATACATGCACACATATGTTCCTTGCAGCACTATTGACGATAGAAAAGACATGGAATCAACCCAAATGCCCATCGATGATAGACTGGATAAAGAAAATGTGGTACAGACACATCATGGAATACTATGCTGCCATAAAAAGGAATGAGATCATGTTATTTGCAGGAACATGGATGGAATTGGAAGCCATTATCCGCAGCAAACTAACAGAGGAACAGAAAACCAAACACTGCATGTTCTCACTTATAAGTGAGAGCTGATTGATGAAAACACCTGGACACATTGAGGAGAACAACACACACTAGAGCCTGTCAGGGGGTTGGGAGAAGGGAGAGCATCAGGATAAATAGCTAATGCATGTGGGACTTAATACCCAGGTGATGGGTTGATAGGTGCAGCAAGCCACTAAGGCACACATTTACCTATGTAACAAACCTGCATATCCTGCACATGTATCCTGGAACTTAAAATAAGATAAAATAATTTATATTTTATTGACAATATTGCTTTGGATGAAGATGAACTTATTTGAACATTTGAACAGCTAGTCCATGGGTAGAGCAAGCACTATGAAGATGTGATAAGATTTCTTGAAGTTTGGAAAACACTTGACATAATGAATTGTGTGATTCAGATCTAACCCTTCTATGGGTTCATAAAATGGTAGAATCAATTGGCAAAAGGAAAAGAAAAAAGGGGGCTGCTATTTAATTTAAAATGGAAATTAGGCCTCTGGAAGGCACCATTTTGTCTACCATGTCAAAATAGCATTTTTCTTAAGAATTTAGACTAAACTTTAAGATTCCTTCCAATTTTTATATTTTACATTTGTAAAAATAGCTGCTTCTCATGAGCTTATTCCCTCAGTGTTTGCTGAAAGCCTACTGCATGTTAACCGGGTATGGTAGCTCACGCCTTTAATCCCAGCTACTGGAGGCTGAGGCAGGAGAATTGCTTGAACCCAGAAGGCGGAGGTTGCAGTGAGCTGAGATTGAACCACTGCACTCCAGCCTAGGCAACCGTGTGAGTGAGACTCCATCCGAAAAAAATAAAAATAAAAATAAAAGAAAGCTTGGCTGGGTGAGGTGTCTCACGCCTGTAATCCCAGCACTTTGGGAGGCTGAGGCGGGCAGATCATGAGGTCAGGAGATCGAGACCATCCAGGCTAACACGGTGAAACCCTGTCTCTACTAAAAATACAAAAAATTAGCAGGGTGTGGTGGCAGGCGCCTGTAGTCCCAGCTACTCAGGATGAGGCAGGAGAATGGCGTGAACCCGGGAGGCAGAGCTTGCAGTGTGCTGAGATTGGGCCACTGCATTCCAGCATAGGCCACAGAGCTAGACTCCGTCTCAAAAAAAAAAAAAAGAAAAAAGAAAAAAAGAAAAGAAAGAAAGCTTACAGCATGCCAGGTACCATGCTTAAAAAATAAAAGGGTATATTTGGAATATTGTCAGCGACCTAAGCCCTCATCCAGTTTGTAAGGAGGCAGAAAAGGGTCCTAGAGTGGCAGTCAGCTGTCAATTCATATGGACAGGTTGTATGGTGCAAATGAAGATTACATAGGTGATGATAGAGCTGCTGGAGCCCGAGGTGTGAAGTAGGAGATGGCATGTAATTTCAATTTGTTTTTTTTCTTTCTAGATATATATAAATATATATATTTATATACTCTTTTTTTTAAGCATAGTACCTGACATGCCGTAAGCTTTCTTTCTTTTTTAATATATAAAAAAATATATTTTAATATATTTATATATTAAACATATTATATTGTATATATTGTATATATTTATATATTTTTATATATTGTATATATTTTATATATTGTATATATTTTATATATGGTATATATAGTATATATTTATATATATTTATATATTTATAAATGTATATTGTATATATTTGTATATTATATTATATTATATATATCTAGAAATAAAAATTATATATAATTAATATATTATATTAATACAATATACCATATTATATTAATTATAATAATATATTATATATTATATATAGCTGCATCTGTGCTATCTATGTGTTATATATAATATATATTATATGGTTATATATTATATGATATAATATATATATTATATATAACCATGATATATAGAATAGTGGTTATATATATAACCAATATTAGTTATAAGGAATTGTGAGAAGAAAAAAATAGAGTATCATTGTTTCTCGTCTGCTCTCTCTACCTCTCTCTCTGTCTCTCCCTTTTTATAATATATATAATATATATATTTCTAGCATTTTGTCCATTTTAAGTGTTCAATTCAGTGGCATTAATTACATTCACAATGTTGTGCAACAGTCACTTCTATCCATCCCCAGAATGTTTTTATCATCTCAAACTGAAGCTCTACCCATTAAACACTGATTCTCTATTCTTCTCTCCCCAGAGTTCCTTATCACCACTATCCTACCTTCTATTTCTATGAATTTGCTTCTTCTAAGATATTTCATATATGTGTAATCTGAGAAAAACTAATAACAACATTTGTCCTTTTGTGTCTGGCTTATTTCACTTAGCATAATGTTTTCAAGGTTCATCAATGCCATAGCATATGTCAGAATTTCATTCCTTTTTAAGGCTAAATAATATTCCATTGTATGTATATTATGCCATATTTTGTTTATCCCTTCATCCATCAGTGGACATTTGCGTTGTTTCCACGTTTGGGCTACTGTGAATAATGCTACTATGAACAATTCTGTGCAAATATCTGAATCCTTGCTTTTAATTCTTTAGGCACACAAGTAAAGGTAGAATTGCTGAGTCAATGGTAATGCTACGTTTAACTGTTTGAGGCCCTATCATACCGTTTTCCTCAGCAGTTGCACCACTTTACATTTCAACCAGCCATGCACTCATGTTCCCATATCCACGCATCCTTGCCAACACTTCATGCTTTCCAATTTTTGATATCAGCTTTCCTAAGAGGTATTGCATAATATCTCAATGTGATTTGATTTGCATTTCCATAATAAAAGGCATGTGATTTTGAATGTTGTTCTTTAAGTGATGCAGAAATATTAATCAGTTATTGTTATTGCTTTCCTGTGATTCAGGCGTAGGGGTACATTTCCATTTTAAAAATAAATTTGGATGTTTCCTTTAAGGCGAGGTGATTCCAGAGATGGAGAAGATGAGACTCATCCGTGAATAGTGTTGGGGGAATGTGAAAAGGACTTGACAGAGTAGATATGATGGGCTTTGAGGGGAAAGGAGAATTCAAGACACCTCCTAAGTTTTTAGTATGACTTTCATGGGGCATGTGGTGGTCTTGTAGTAGAAGGACCTCTTGGAGGCGAAGATAAATCCTGATCATGTTGCATTTGCTTATCTGTGAGATAGTCAGACCTAGAAGGTAGAAGCAATTATATGATTTTTTTATGTGAAATCCTTTTTTTTTTTTAATTATACTTTAAGTTTTAGGGTACATGTGCACATTGTGCAGGTTTGTTACATATGTATACATGTGCCATGCTGGTGCGCTGCACCGACTAACTCGTCATCTAGCATGAGGTATATCTCCCAATGCTATCCCTCCCCCCTCCCCCCACCCCACAACAGTCCCCAGAGTATGATATTCCCCTTCCTGTGTCCATGTGATCTCATTGTTCAATTCCCACCTATGAGTGAGAATATGCGGTGTTTGGTTTTTTGTTCTTGCGATAGTTTACTGAGAATGATGGTTTCCAATTTCATCCATGTCCCTACAAAGGACATGAACTCATCCTTTTTTATGGCTGCATAGTATTCCATGGTGTATATGTGCCACATTTTCTTAATCCAGTCTATCATTGTTGGACATTTGGGTTGGTTCCAAGTCTTTGCTATTGTGAACAATGCCGCAATAAACATACGTGTGCATGTGTCTTTATAGCAGCATGATTTATAGTCCTTTGGGTATATATACAGTAATGGGATGGCTGGGTCAAATGGTATTTCTAGTTCTAGATCCCTGAGGAATCACCACACTGACTATCCACAATGGTTGAACTAGTCTACAGTCCCACCAACAGTGGAAAAGTGTTCCTATTTCTCCACATCCTCTCCAGCACCTGTTGTTTCCTGACTTTTTAATGATTGCCATTCTAACTGGTGTGAGCAGAGAGAAAGCAATTATATGATTTTAAAGATCCAAAGTCTGAACTGGAGGTAAAGATGTAGATGTCATCAGAATATGGTTGATGATTGGAGGAAGCAGCATGGATGAGCTCATATAGAGAAAGTGAGGTCTGAGAATGGATTCCTGGGGAACATCAACATTTACGTAAGTTGGGAAGATAAGAAGGAGTCTGTGAAGGCTCAGAGAAGTAAAGGGATAATGAAGACAGCAGAGTACTATGGAAGCTGACAAGGAAGAGAGTTTCAAGGAATTACTGATTTCACTCCATCAAATATAACAAGAATTTCTAGAAATACTAGAACTGATTCAAAACAAAGTCTCTTTATATCTTGTACTGGAACTCTGGTCTCTGTTCATTGAGTCACATCCTGTATTTAAGTTCTAAGCCCAAATTCCAATTTCAGGCACAGAATAGACACTGACATCCACCACAACAGTTTATTCAGTGTTCCTTTTTACCTGACACAAATCTTCCTCAGAGAAGCTTTATCTTGTGTAAAAGGAAATGAACATTCCTTTGAGGCAAGAGTTGACAGAACTGAAATGCCTTCCAGTGTCAAGGCTGCAGTAGCTTCCATCATGATTCATTCTGAGCCCAAAAGCTTGGTGGCATTTTCAAGGCTTCTTCTCTTATGTAGTGGTGGAGAAGAACTGGAGAGAGCTGGTCGACCCCATGCCTGGTGTCTGGGGGTCAGTGGGTCACTGAAGGGAATTTAACCCTGCCTGGAATGACTTCAGGAGCATCAAGCTGTATCCTCTGTGTTCACTGTGTGGTCAGCATACTTGACAACACTCTCCCTGGCCTCTGGTTCCCACTCTACTTCCCTGAAAGTCTTCACCTCCTAACCTAATTCCTGCAATCTTCATTTTTCCTGGGGCTGAAGAATGCAGCCACTATCTGTCATATCATCTCAGAGTGGTCTCCTCATAGCCCTACTGATGTGGAAATATGACTCATTCACATTCCATTGCTGCGTCTGTGCTACCTCCTCTGTTTAGACCCCTTCCTGCTGTCCAGAAATAGCTGAGTTTACCTTCTACCTATAATTTATTAAAAGACTTCAAGCATTCAATTCTTGATCATTTCAGTTCATTCTCAGCTTCGCAGTGAGAAGTTTCCTCTGTGCTCATTGCCTTTGGCCATAATATTCCACCCCCAAATTACTGTAATTCTCAGGATTACAGTGAGTCACACCTTGGAATTAAGGCATTCTGTGCCAGGGTAAATATGTTACCTAGAAGGGCTAGCATATTACATTGTCGTTTCCTGTTAAGATCATGGCCAACTGGTCATTATCCCATCACCAATAAGACTGTGAGAAACATAGAACAGATATGTTTTCAAAGACTGATAGATTTTCGATTTGTAAGGTTGCTTAGATATAACTTAGTTCTACTTCCTAGGTGATCTACAAACTCCTTCTTTATGACACTAATCTGGTTACCCAGGTCCTGGTTGAACATTTCCTGTGACATAGAATGATCGATATACAAAACATACATATATCTGGAGAATCTAATGTTTAAATGTTTTGGAAGTTTTTGTTTTGTTTTGTTTTGGTTTGGTTTGAGCCAAGGTCTTACTCTGTCACCCAGGCTGGAGTGCAGTGGCACGATCACTGCTTACTGAAACTTTGACCTCCTAGGCTCAAGCAATCTGATTAATTGGGACTACAGATGCACGCCACCACATCCAGTTTATTTTTTTATTTTTATTTTTGTCAAGATGTGGACTCATTATGCTGCCCAGGCTGGTCTTGAACTCCTGGACTCAAGCGATCCTCTTGCTTTGGCCTCCTAAAGCGCTGGGATTACAGGCATAAGCCACTGTGCTGGCCATGTTGAGATCCTTTACCTTGAACCCCAAACTATATTTTCTCCCTGGGAGAGCCTAGATTAAATTATATTCAAATGTTTATTGAGCACCTACTATATACCAAGCACAATGCTGTGTGTGCTGGGCACAACAGGAACCACAAGGCTTGACTCTGTTCTCTATAAGCCCATGTCCTATTGGAGTGGTGGAATGATGTATGGGAACAATATAATTGGACACCCTTGTTTAATTGTGACACCCTTGCTTCCCTTTCGAATTAGCTTAGCACATTCTTATCATGCTTTTGTTTCTCTTTGTGAAAGACTCCAAACATCAAAACTACGTTAAGACCAGTTAGAGCTTCTTTCATTATAATCCAGTTAGGAGACAATTCATCCAACTTGTCTTGATTATGCCACAGAAGCTAAGTGATTAAATCAGAATCTGAAAAGAAGAATCAAAAGCATTAAGTGCATCCAAAAATAAACTTGTTGAACCTGGGGATAGTGTAAGAGTAGGAGACTTTCTGAAAGCCACTTTGGAAATATGATTTTAATGAGATTCATCATTGTCCTTTAAGGTCAAAGTTGAAGGAGTAGTCTATCTGGCTAATATCAAAGAGATTTAATTTTTGTTGATTTGGAGATAAAGCAAGGATAAGCTTTTCATTATAAATATGTTTTTATACTTGGAAAATAAGAAATAGAAGCAGTCAGTAGTCACATATGTGCTCTGTGATCTGGTTCCTGTGAACATTTTCTATACATTTAAATTATACGTAATCATTTATAGTCCAGAAGCAGGTGCAATGTGGATATGCAAAGCTGTTGAAATGCTATTTTTCCAAAGTTGGCTGGAAATAATACCATACACAGGAGGATGGAAAACTACCGATGGAAATAATATTATTGTCCAAGTATCCCAGACCCTTCAAAGACTTTCAGAACAATAACAACTTGAGAAGTGTTACTCTTATGACTCCGTGATCAGAAGACATTTCAGAAATAAGAGTTGTATGAAATCTTGAGTCAGTCACACAAATTGCAAACGGATCTCCTGCAATGCCACTAGGAAGTGAATATGGTAGAAACAGCACTTCTAAAGTTAATGAGTAAGAATCATGTTGTGGGGCTAGCATATTTCACAAGAAAGCAAAGAAGCCAATTACTTATATATGTTTTTAATGACTGTCTTTTCCTCCTCCTCTCTCACTGCCCCCAATTACAATCAAAATTATGATTCATCTTTTGCCCAATTATTTCCCTACTATGCATATATTGTTGCTACTGATTTCATCGGGAGGCATTGAGTAGAATAAATGAGACATATGTGCAGGTTATGTTTTCCAAAAGGTAACTCTCAGGACAGGGTGATCCAATGCAAATTCACTTGAAACTGCTTGGTTTCATGAACTCTTGAAGTGGTAGCATCAATTAGTATGAATTTGAAATTGGCCTTATTTTCAAATAAAAATCCAAGTGTGCAAAGACAGTCTTGGAAAGGTTAAACTAAAAAATAGGATTACTTAGGCTTTCAAATATATCTTGTGTTTCAATATTTTTACCTTAATTTACACACTAACCATACTATGCTCTTATTGCTACAAATCAGTTTGAAAAGGTCTATATTGTAATTGGTCTCAAGACAAGTTTTACAAGCCTGGTGGTGAAGGCATCTTATTAGTCTATTATCTGTCCCAGTTTTGTTCCTGAAGCAGAATTCTCTGGTGTGATCACTTAACTTGATTGCAAAACTTGTCTCCAAAGGCAATTTTGCTATTTCCCAAAATCAAATTCATCGCATAAAGGTCAGGGATTTTCCTGGCAGCGGACGTTCGAAAGAACACGCCACAAAGTCTGCAGGCATTTTCTTTGGGGAATTAAAAAAGGTGCTCTGCCATTCAGAAGCGTCATTAGACTAAGAGTGTGGTTCCCCAAGGGACTTCTTGAAAAGGCACCATATTTTCTTTAAATGTACCATTTCTTTTCTATTTTAAATGTTAAAAATTGAAGACATCACTTTATAGTCACATCCTGTATTCTTTCAGTGACTGGCGAAGGGGAGGGAGGGAAGTGTGGACATGTTCCTATGACAACGAATCAAAGAAGACGCCTTGTGCTTTTTCATTGTTTGGTGTTAGTGACATCTGTGACCCCCTACAGCTTTCAGAGACATCCCTAATTAGCAGTAGGTGTGTGACCTACTGTTGAAGTCCTAACCTCGAGTGTGAGGGTATTTGAAGAAGAGTCCTTTGGGAAGTAATTAGGGTTGGGTTAGGTCATGAGAGTGGGGCCCTCACCAGGGATTAACTGGCCATCATCTTCATTGTGGACTTGCCAATCTCCAGAACTGTGAGAAATACCTGTTGTTTAAGCCACCCAGTCTTTGGTATTTTGTTATGGCAGATGTAGCTGACAAAGAAAGTAGGCACACAAGTCTTTTAAAATGGCACAGACAAAATCAGGACGGTTGAATGAGAAGGAAGGTGAACGGAATTTTTCCCTGTGTGAACGTCTTTTCAGAATGCGTGCCTGAAGAAGCTCAGAGGCGGCAGCCCATTCCAGCAGCAGAGAAGGGATATGTCCTTTGTCAAGACATGTACTAAAATGCCCTAGGAACTTGGAAATAAAGGGAGAAATGGTGTCTTCTGAGAATGAAGCTATAATAATAAATTGCATTACATTAGACATGTGGCAGGAAAACTATGAGATAGTAATTAAATGCACTACAGAGGAGTTTAGGAACAATCAAATATCCCATCAAGGAAATCTTGAGTAACTTCCATGAGACAGGCTGGAAGTAACTGTAATTCTCTACATGAAAACCTAATCAAACATATATGCCCTCCATACATTTTAATTGTTTGGAAAGGAAGGAGATGGTCAACCCTTAACACAGTAAAGGAAAGAAAGTCTTTAAGGCCAAAAGAAATCAGGAGAATTCAATTTCATAATTATTTCATTCATAATGGAGGCTCTGAACCCAGGGTTTATTGACACTCACTTTCAAAGCCATCCAAATCCATCCTGAAATTTTATTCACTCATTTATTCATTGGATAAGTATGTATCGAGTATCAACCTTTTGCTATTCCCAGAACAAATGCTATGTATTCATAACATGAATCCCACTCCTCATGCTTAGTGTTATGATGTATGTAATAGTGTGTGTATATTTGTCTTTTCTAAAAGTTCTACACTTTTAATCGGATTTTCAAATGACAAGGAATCACAGATCAATGAACAATTTAGCTCACTCTATTTGATCATTATGATCCAGAACACATCTGCCTCTGTATTATTTGTGAAAGATATTTTTTTTCTAGTGCAATAGTTAGCTTGCAAAATACATAAGGCAGACAGAAGAAATCCTGTGATCCTGAATGTGGGGGAGGGTGAAAGGGATGTGGGAGTCTAAGAACAAAGTGCTTGGAGAATTAGATTTTTTAAATGTGTCTCCTAATGAAATACCCAATGATTAGCACCTTACAGTTTCTTAAAAAGAAAATCCCGGCTGGGCGCCGTGGCTCACGCCTGTAATCCTAGCACTTTGGGAGGCCGAGGCGGGTGGATCACCAGATCAGGAGATCGAGACCATCCTAGCTAACACGGTGAAACCCCGTCTCTACTAAAAATGCAAAAAAATTAGCCGGGCCTGGTGGCGGGCGCCTGCAGTCCCAGCTACTTGGGAGGCTGAGGAAGGAGAATGGCGTGAACCCGGGAGGCGGAGCTTGCAGTGAGCCGAGATCGCACCACTGCACTCCAATCTGGGCGACAGAGCGAGACTCCGTCTCAAAACAAAAACAAAAACAAAAACAAAAATAAAATGCCCATAGCTGCAAGATGAAGTCACATTTATTCTAATCCATAAGTATTAATAATTTTGTAAATAATTGTATTTTTAATAAAGATTTTATAGCACAGAGCAGCTCTTTGGCAAACATAGTAGCCTAATTTCAGACAGAAACACTGGTAAAACTTAATGGCTCCCCAAAATTGTTTATCACACTTTCTAAATTACAAACCAACTAGAGAACAAAAAGGGTGGAGGAGTGTTTAAAAGACAGAATGGGGAGACAGTTTGGTAGCAAATCTTGAGAAGTGAATGCAGTTCTCCGGTGGATTCTTTAATAAAATATAACTCAGATAATTGGATGTGATTTGTTTGCTTATTTGTTTTTGAGCTGGAAAAATCAACAGATTTCTCTCTTCTAATCCTGCCTGCAGGTCTCAGTTCTGAGCAGTATTGCCTGGTGGAAACATTTTGGCAGCTACTGTATATTGTATGCTTAACCAGGTTTTTAATCATCCCAGACAGGGGGGACATTTTATTTCAAACTAGGAGCAGGCTATGAAATGGGAGGCTCATTAGGAACAAAAACAGATGAGCTCCAATTAAACTAACTGTTCTCTGGTAAACCCCCAGTGTCTTGGAGGGTAAATTTGTTTAACTAAGGTTTACAGAATAAACAAGTGTGCTTCAGGTGTCATTATGGAAAAGAAAGTCAAGGGATGACTCTCAGTTGGTTTCTTAGTCAGATTACTTCTCATTTACTGTCACCTGGGACTGTTCAAAATCCGGGCTTCCCTTTGGCGCCATTGTTTTCTTCTGAGATAATTACTGAGGAGTATTCAGAGCGCCATTAAATTCGGATCTCACCATTAGACTTCAGAGCTTGGTTGCCTAAAGATTACATTTCTTTCACTTGCTTTGCTTTCAGAATGACTTTCTCTAAAGTAAAAAGATGGCTACCAGAGGCTGGGAAGGGAAGTTGCTGGGTGGGTCGGGGGCAGAGTAGAGAAGATGGTTTAATGGGTACAAAAAAACTTGGAAAGAATGAATAAGATCTAGTTTTTGAAAGCATGACAGGGTGACAATAGAATATCTAAATATCCCATATACTCCATAAATATATACATCTACTATGTAAACACAACAATTTAAAAAATGACTTTTTCTAAACCCTGGAACATGGACACTGCCAGTCCTAAGATCAGTCCCTGTCAGTTCCTTGTCTTTTCTTGGATGACTTCTTTCTGTACAGGTTCTGCCATATACGGTGTCTCAGGCCTTCAGGAAAACTCAGTTTCCCTTCCAAGTCTTCTAGAAATAGTGCCTTTCAACGCTGGATGACTATTACATTCACTTGAAGATCTTTAAAAATCACCAATGTGCAAACCCCATTCCCAGACCTGCTGATTTTAATTATTCAAGGGTATTTTTTTTAAGTTTTAAATTTGTGTTCATATTATTTTAAGTTCTACTGGTGATTCTACTGAGAACCACTGACTCAAACAGTGTTCCCTCTACATTATTCAGCAAGAGACCTTGGAAAGTCAGCCAGGCACTGCCAGGAAATTCACTTGAAGTATTTTCAGTGACATTTGTCCTCAAGAACAGAGAGAATTTATTGTGAGACCTTGCCAAGCTTAATTATTTCCGGGTGCTACATCTTGTTCAGAACATCCCCTGTCATGCCCCATTCTGCACCCCAAGTTAGGTCCACCATGACAATACAACTGCCAATGCCATCCTTCATCAGACTTCCATGCTGTGTCACATGACACAGACACATCTCCCAGGCACGGCATGCACTTACCCATTCCCTGCCCCATGTCCTGGGCAAAATCCTATTTCTTCAAGACCAACTTAACTCCCATCTTTACTTCTGAAACACTCATTCTACCTACAGCAAATTTCCATTCTTCCATGCTTCTGTAGAATCTTGAACACATCTCCATTATAGCTCTTGATGTATAACAACATCATATATAATTTGGCTTATCTGTTTTCCCCAGTAGATTATGGTCCCTTAAAAAGAGACACCTAGAGTTTACAATGAGGAGTGGCAATGTCTGATTTACAGTTGGTCAAAAGCAAGTTTCTTTCTATCTTACGGCTTATGCAAGTCCTCTTCTTTTACATGGTATGTGCTGTTGCCCAATTTTACAAGAATGGGAAGAAATTCAAATGTTACCTCTTGGAAGAGGACAGCAAGATGCAACTCCCCAATCTGTCTCTATTACCTTACCCTGTTTTATTTCCTTTGTAGAATTTAGGGAGCATCTAAATTTCTCTTATCTACTTGTTTATTCTTTAGTGTCCATTTCCTCCTCTGCATGCAGGTTTCTTAAGGGCAGGTGCTGTCTTATCAGGACCCAGCATAGTGCCTTCATCTACATAGCAAAGATTTGCTCTTGACAAGCTTTCAAGTTAGATAGACCTGAGTTCAAATTCTGGCTCTACTAATTCTGGTTTGTGTACCTTGTTGAGATGCATAGTCTCTCTATGCCTCAGTCGCCTCCATTTTAAGGCTCTCTATTGCTCTCCTGTTGACATAAATACTTTTAAGGGCATGAGGTGGGAAGGATAAACATTATTTTTAATGAGTAGATCAACTGAAGTTTGCATGCAAATTTCAGAAAAAATGCAAATGTCAGGGGAAAGAGTATGTTTTAGGATTAAAAATAATTGTGTAATACTCTCTGGTACAGATTCTGCTGTAATTAAATAAGAAGGTATTTCA
Organism: Pan paniscus; assembly: GCF_029289425.2. Taxonomy (NCBI): domain Eukaryota; kingdom Metazoa; phylum Chordata; class Mammalia; order Primates; family Hominidae; genus Pan; species Pan paniscus. The sequence goes on along the minus strand of NC_073252.2, from coordinate 21,254,520 downwards.
GACACCTAACTGAGGGCCTGTCCTTCCTCCTTCACTATAACCAAAGTCACTCTGCATTCAAACTATGTAAGCATTCTGGATATGAGGCCTCTTAAATTCTATCATTCTATTTTCAAATAAAGTTGTGCCAAACCGTATTTATGGTGAAATTCATCAAACTTGTCCTACTGTCCAGCATAATTTGGGAACTCATTTGGTCTGAGTTCTCAGGCAGGTTATATGTAGAAAAAAAAATGGTAGATAGATACTGTGTTTTAAGGAAGTTCACTTAATAAATAAATATGAAATATAAATTATCTTAATCATCTGTATATTAATTAGAATTGAGCCAATTAAAGCTTTCAATGATTAGGCTTTTTGGTATTTATTCAGAAAACACTTCAATAAGTGGGAAAAAGTGAGAAGGCCCCAATGATTACTTGTTAGTTTTACCTGCATGATACCCACACTGCCAAAGATTATATTCTCCTGATTATTTGAGAAGCAGGTAACTGGCTTACCAAAGCAGGGAAAACACATGGCCAGCTCTGCCTGTGTACTGAGCCACTCCATGTGACCAGGTGGATGTCAAGGGAAACTCGTGGACTTTCCAAACATCTGATCTGCAGCTAACATTATAATCTGGGAACCCCTGTTTTTATTGGGTTTTTGTTTGTTTGTTTTTACAAGGAAACTCTGGCCTGTCATATAAACATTAACTCCCATAATAGTACAATATTTTATATGAAAAGGTCTATACTTTTGCTATTCACATGAGTCTCAGTTTTTCTCAGCCAAAGCCAAATAATACCTTATTGGTCCCTCCTCATTCAGACATGTTCTATCACTTGTCTCCTCTCTCTCTACATTCACTTCTTGCTCTCTGCTCGCTCTTCAAGCATGTTTATATGTCATGCTTGCACCACTCTGTTCCTACGTCCTGTCCTCTCCCCTTTAGCATTTTTTAATCTCATAAAACAGAAACACACCTGCTTCAATTCTGCAGCTAACGTCTCCATGTGATTGCGTTTCCATCCTTACTGATCTTCTGTACCAGTGACACCCATATTACAAAAATGAAGTCACTTTTAACTTCCGTGGAACCCTAAGCATTTGAAGCTAATTATAATTCATGAAGTGTGAAAAAGAAAATTATTTTTGGCTTTTGACACAAGGCTTTCCCTCTTTGCTCCCAACTCCTTTGTTCTCTCCCACAGTAATTGTTGTAGGCTCCTCCTCTTCTGTAACATTCTCCAGGACTCTCACCTTGACTGTGTTACTCTTTTGCCTTGGGGAGTCTCACACATTGCAATGGTATGGACCATCACCTCTGTGTGGACTGTCTCTCCAGGATATCTTGACAGCGATGGTGCAGGGATACAGTGAACTCAATACTAGTTTTACTATTTCCACTTGGCCCAATGTATTCCTCTTTGGTCTCCCTATGTCATCACCATTCATCAGTTGTCCAGGTTAGAAATTTGGGAGTCACCCATATACTCTCTCCTTTCTCATTGAATCGAGCACTGAGTTGTGGTTATTTTACCTCTCAAAAAATCTTTTGAGTCTTCCTCTTCTACTTCATTGCTTGTAAAATTGACATTGCCCAGACTTTACCATTTGCTGCCTGGAATATTATAAGCCCAACTCATCTCGCTTTTTTAGTCTTGGATGCTGTATCTTCCTCCTTTCCTCACCCCTTAAATCCATACTATAGCCAAAGCAAGCTAAAATACAAATCTATTCACGCCATTCTCCTGCACCAATTCTTTAGCAACCCCTTATGAACATCAAATGCCTTGGGATGACATATTCAGTCCTTCATAACCTCAATACTCCATACCTCTCAGGCTTATTTCCAACTGCTTCCTGATTTGTACTTATTCATTTTTTAGTAATATGGAATTTCTAATCATTCCCCAAACACATCATGCGATTCCACACCCCCCATACCTTTGCTTTAGGCTGTTGCCTCTGCCCAGAATTAGCATCTTAACTTTATTGGTGTGAGTAATTCTGGCTTATCATTGAAGAATCTGCACTACCACACTTCTTTATAAGCCTCCTCTGAAACAATATCCAGTTTCATTTAATAAAATAATATCAGCAATAACCCCAACTCAGGTGGGCAGTAAGATACATTCCAACCATATTTCTGCCACTAACCAGCCGTGTGACCTTAAATAAATTGCTAGACTTCTCTAGTTCTAAATTTCCTTTTGCCTATGGTAACCTCTTTAAGGCAGAAGCTTTCCAAAGTTCTCTCCAGTTTCTATTTTTTGTGTCTTTTCACCAGGGACAAAATATCTCAGAGTTGTCAATAAATCAGCAGTTTAGTACAACTACAAGTAAGCTTTGTTGTTTATTGATCACTCTTAGGTAAAGTGGCTTTTATATGAAATCAATACATGTGTTAAATGTATTCAAAGTAATTGCTTTACATACTTCAAGGAATCACACTGTTCACAGAAATGAGGTCTGCTTAGCCCCACCTTATGGATTGTGTTGTTTTGTTTTGTTTTCTTCCTTTCATTAATGAAAGTTACCAGTTCCGGGAAGATAGACTTTGGTAGAAAGGGAGGAGCAGATTTTGAAATCAGACGTGGGTTCAAATTTCAGCCCTGTAATTTACTTTCTTTGTGACCTTCAGGAGGTGACATAAGCTGTGTTTCCTCAGTCCTAAACTGGAGATATTACTACTAGAGGACATCAGCAGATCAAACGTGTTAAACTTGGGAAATGGTACACGAACACAGGAGGCCCTCCCATGATGTTGTTGCTGTGATTGTCATTATGATGCTAGCTAGAAGAAACAAGAGCAGTCAGAAAATGATACTCAAATCTTTCATTATGCGAGGGATGTTTATACCAGTGTCAGGTAACCATGATATGCTCTGATAATAGGTTAAGATGTGATCCAGGATTAAAATGGTTCAATTTCTTTATTTTATAGATAAGAAACACAGAAGCCAGAGAGGTTAAAGGACTTATCTCAGAATAATTCTCTGTCAATTGATGTTCCAGTGACTTGAATCCCATTGTTCTGCGTTCGGGTGGAATTCCTTCCCTTTAGTTTATACTTCCCAAACTTGAGCTTGCATCGCAATCATCCAGAGTACTTGTAAAACAGATTGCTGCACCCACCCCAGAGATTCTGATTGAGTAGGTCTGGGGTGGGCCCGAGAATTTGCATTTTTAACACTCTCCCACATATTGCTGATGCCACACGTCGAACAGCATTGCTGCAGACAACCCCGTTCTGAATTGGCCAGGAAGAGTTCTCAGTTTTCTTAAACACCTCACTCCTGGGAAGTGGCAAAGAAAGATGAGGCCATATGTCTTGATTATGCACTACCAGATTTTACATGGGATTCAGCACTGCCAGTGAATGGAGTATGAGTATTCTGCTCTTACTGCCTTTTCTGCTTTTTCCCTTAGACAAAAGGTGTTAAGTTTCAGCAAAACATACTCTGAGGCTTATTTTATAAAAATTACAGTTTGTTTTGGTTGATGTGTTTATAGTCATATTCAAAGCTTTCAGAATGCACATTGAAAACTGCAGTGTCTGAGATGAGAAATTGGCTCCGGGCTCATCATTTACTTTGTGCAGTGAAAAACCAGGCAGCTTTTGTACTTCAATGGTGGGAAAAAATAAAGCAAGGCTAAATGCTATCTGGAAAGATGAAACACAGAATGAGTTTGAGTAATTGAACAGTGCTGCCTATTTATCTCCTCTAAGAAGAGGAAAACAGACTATAACAAAGTTCACTTGTTAAGTCTGCAGTTTAAAGCTCCCAGCTCACATTTCCTAGAAACAGTGTTGGTCTTTCAACTGTATTATACATTACAAAGGGTTTTAATGAACTTACCTGGAAACAAAATTATTATTCTTAAAGTTATTTCTGAAGAAAAATGCCTTCTACTTTGTGGTGAGAAGGAAAGAGAGGTTCCAAGAACAAATAAACATCATTTCATGGAGAAAGAGGGTCTTACAGCAGTCAGATTAGATTCAATCCCAGCACCAATAAATTGTGTGCAAAAACGAAAGCACTTTGAACTTCTCTCAATTTCCTTATCTGCTAAGTGCAGATAATATACACCTAACAGAGTCCTTGTGACAGTTAAGTGGGATAATATATGTGAGGACTCTGCTACCGTATCTTTAACAGAGTAGGCACTCAATAAATTACTGTTGTCATTGCTTAAGGAGAGTGCATTCTCTGGTTCCTGTTTCTTCATTTTCATCCCTTTTTTCATCCACAGAACCAAGTCAGCTCCACCCAGGAAACAGGAGGAGGTAGGCCACTTCAAATCCCATCTTCCTCTATTAGGCAGGGCAATTCAGCCTCACCCAGTTCAAATCCAAAATGAACTGGCCAAATCCATCTTATCACCCAAATAAACATTAAGAGCTTTCCATTTCAGGACCCACTTGGAGGGCAGGTTAAAGGGGTTTTGTGGTCACTCAAATTTTTTTAGAACTTTAGTTACTTATTACATTTTCAGTTTCTTCATAAGCAATTAAGCAATTTCATAGTGTTTTCTCCCAAGAGGAAATTGAACTTTTTTCTCTATTAACATAACAATACAAAATATTTAAGGGTGATGTATTGTATCTATGTATGTTAATTAAGGGGAAACCATGTGTACTCATGAAGGTAAATGTTTGTTGCTTTCGGTAGATATTTCAGCAACATTCATTAACTCATTATCAACCTCCTACTACATGTCAAATCTGTTCTCAGTGCTGGGAATCATGAATAAAGCTGGTAAAAATTCTGCCTAATAGTGTTTACAGCCTAGTGGGAAAAACAAGATAAATAAAAACAATATGTAGTTTATATGATAGTGGTAATTGCTAAAAAGTATAAAAGGGTTTGGAAGAGGTGAGGAAGAATTGGGAGTGGAAGCATGTAATTTGAGAGAAGGTAGCTGCTGGACTTACTAAGGTCTAGGAAGAGGAAACCGCAAGTGCAAAATCCCTGCGATAGAAGCATGTCTGTATGATCAAGGCACATAGTGGAGACCGCTGTACCTGGAGTGAGTAAGGGGTGTGTAGTGAGACAAAAAATCAAAGAGTTATCGTAAAAGGCACATACCCCATTTTAAATGGGCTTTTATCTTTTTTTTTTTTTTTTTTTTTGAGACGAAGTTATGCTCTTTTCACACAGGCTGGAGTGCAACAGCGCAATCTTGGCTCACTGCAACCTCCACCTCCAGGGTTCAAGCGATTCTCCTGCCTCAGCCTCCCTAGTAGCTGGGATTACAGGCATGCACCACCACACGTGGCTAATTTTTGTATTTTTAGTAGAGACAGGGTTCTACCATGTTGGCCAGGCTGGCCTCGAACTCCTGACCTCATGCGATCTGCCTGCCTCGGCCTCCCAAAGTGTTGGGATTACAGGCATGAGCCACCGTGACTTTTTTTTTTTTCTTTTTTTAATAAGAGCTGTTGGAAGGTTTTGAGCAGAGGAGTCACATGACTTGATCTATGCTTTAAAATATTACTCTATCTTTTTTTTCTGTAGAATAGAATATGGGGAGACAAGGGCAGCAGCTGAGACGACTTATTAGAGGAGTCATGAAGGAGAGGATGGTGGTTTTGGTCTGGAGTTGGCAGTGGTACTGAGAATTAGCCAAATTTTTTGCTAATCATTTGCATGTTAGCTGCAGATCCTTCTGCTTAGCACCTGCTGGAATCAATGGTATATGCCTACCTGGAAAATTCACCATTCTAAGACAAGGGATGTAGGAAGGGTCTACACTGCAGAAGCATCTGATTTTAAATGGTCATGAACAAACACTCACATGGCACATATTCTCAATTCTTTTTTTTCCGCCATTCCTTGGCAATGGCTGGATGCCCCAAACGTGGAGATGAATACTCTGGGAAGGTTAAGTTGCCTCTACCAGAAAATTCTAAGTTGCAACGTGCATGTTCTGTTTCCTTCTTGTTTCAGAGCTTTGCAAACTTTGTTAGTCTTTTATACTGTAATTAGTTTTGCAAATAACCTCTGAATTTTCAACTAGAAATGGTATTTCTTTTCTGAAAACTTGAATATCATCTTGTACTCTTTTCCTCTCCAGCCCTAGTGGTTCATTGGTTTTCAATATCTATAGATTTCATCACGTCTGTATCTGTCACATCCATTCAAGTCTCTCCAGTCAGTTTGCCACATTCCTAAATCATCTGTCCCTGAATTTCTGGAACAGCCTCTCAATTAGTCCCTTTACCTTTAGACCAGCCACGCTCTTCCCCCAAACCCCCAATCACTTGTCCACACAGCAACCACGGTGATCGTTCTGAAGGACACATTTGATGCGGTGTGCCTCTGTTTATAGCCTTTTAGTGGCTCCCTCATGCTCTCAAGATAAAAAAAAAAAAAAAAAAAAAAACACCACTACAACAAAAACCCTCCTTTTTGGGTGCTCTAAAGACCCTTCGTGATCTGTGTCCTGTTTACGTTAATAGCCCTGTATCTTGAAATATGATTTATTCCTGTCTAATTCACCAACTTTGTGTTATTCCTACCCAAACACACTCACTCAGGAAACTGAGCTCTTGCCTATGTCTAAGATGAAGTATGATCTCCCTCTAGGTTCCAAGCTGTTGAAACCACTGTTTGCTCTATAAGTAACAGATTTTTCCTATCTTTGTCTGACCCTGCTCATACTTAAGAGCTCTGTTCAGATGATGTCTTTTTGTCAGAAAACCTGTCTAGAATCAAGAGTGAGTTAAGTGTCTGTGAAATGAGCTCCCAGGATGAACCACCTTTGCTCTCACTATAATATTTAATAACTGCCTCTTTATTTTTCTGCATTTCCCATTTGACTGTAGGCTCCAAGAAAGAAGAGCTGGCTCATTTGTACCTATCATATTCCCAACTCCTGCATCAATGTTGGGCACTTACTGGATGCTCAATAATACTTGTTGAATTGTCTTGGATTGAATAAAAAAGCATAAGAACTTTACAATTAAGTGCACCGACTACGCAATTTATTCTCACTAGTGTCAAGACATTGAGTCATCCTCCATTTGGAGTACTTATTTGCAAAGAACTATTATCCTTATTCAGATCTATGACCCTGTCCTCATCTTCTGCCACTGATGAAGAGACAAGTGTTTTCTTATTTTTAAGCCAGACTATTAAAAGAAATGAGATGTGAATTAAAATTTCAGCCCTTCACTCTTTCAGACTTGAAGACGACTTCAGTAGACCAATGGACCTCAGATCTACTTTCTCTTATCTATTCATGAACCTTGTCAAAATAATGTAAAAGCAAAGTCTAGTTGCCTTATGAAAGTTTTCCCTTATAGGTAATCAATAGTGTGGCTATAGACTTTTATTGTAGATCACATGTTATGGTTGAAATCTTTTTAACTATTATCTTTTATATTCCACCCCTGCCCTTCAGTCCTCTGGACATGTACACACACATAGAAATGCCCCCTGTACACACACTTGCCTAAAGCTAATTGGTGCTGGGACGAAACTTTCACTTGAGATTGATAGGGCTTCTACAGTGAACTCAATGATCCAGCGTCTCTGAAGCTCTCTCCTCTCTTGACTCCCATGAAACATTACTTTCTAGGGTCTCCTTACATCTCACTTACTAATCCTGCTCTGGCACTGTTGGCTACCCTTGCTTCTGGAAGGTTGATTATTTGCTCTTTTCTCTTTCTATCTCTCTTCCCTGAATATCTCATTCACTACTGTCACTTCAATGATCTCCTTTATGTGGATGAATCCCAGATTATCTTCTCTCTCACTCTGGCCCTCTTCCCAAGGCCTAGCTCCACATTTTAGGTTATCAGCTTCACAGCTCTACCTGGATTACCTGATGGTTTCTCAAACACAACTTTATCAAAAATTCAATTATCTTCACCTCTCTACACGTTCCTGTTTTCAATTTCACCCGAGGTGACTTGAAGCAGCTGTATGGCCCTCCAAGAGTTTTCTTTGTCCTAAAAGGACCCCAGTCATTAGGAGCAGGTCCCTAGTGCTCTTTTGTACTTGGCAATAATAGATTGATCCAGACAATAACAGATTGATCCAACGGCATTCGTCTGACCTACATACAGAATCTTCCTCGTTGATGTTTGAAACTTGAAGATTGGGGGTTGGGTAGATGCCATGGTCAAGAACACCCAGAGAGAAGCATGCTAAGGGCAGCCCTCTCAGGTAGAGGTCAGCAAGCTCCTGCTGCAGGTCACCCACAGTGTCCTCTTTCCCAGCCCTTCCTAAGTCTTGGTTGTGCAGTTCTTTCTTCGTGTTAATGAGTTATCCCAGATTCCTTACAATACCTTTTAATTATTTCACTAGTCAGAGCCAGTGAAATGTTGAAGAATACGTCCAACATGTTTCACCATCAGTTAAGATCACCTTTGATACCTCCTGTCCTCAGCCTCTGAGGACATGTGAAGCCTCAGCCTTCACATACGCTACCATGCTCTGCTGGGTTCAGCTTTGCAGCTTTGCTGGTTTCTGTGTCCAGTCCCTTTCTGCCCACTGATAAGACATCTGGTATAGACCATTACAATAGCCTACTCACTGGTTTTCCTGTCTCTTGTTTCCTTTCTCTTTTCTTTCATGGTTGTGGTTGCTTTTATTTGCGCTATTACCAGATGAAACGGACCAGACACTGCCATGATCATGCCTGAAAACTGCCTGAAATGATCATTAAATCTTCCTCATTCCACTCTCTTATAGATATTTGCAGGTCTTTGTAGTTTTCCCCCCACCCTAGTCTAATGAATTATCCCTTGAACCCACTGCACTACTTAATAAAATTACTTGCCAGTCTCTGATTATGACTTTGCTGATGCAGTTCATGAGATTCAAATGCCTGCATGAGGAAAGAACCCTGTCTTATGCCATCATTCATTCAACAAATCATTATAGAAAGCCTGTAACTGACAACTTCTCTCCTAGTTCCTGGAGACAGTGAGATGAATGAGATTGGTAAAGGGCCCACATGTGAGGAGCATCTACACAAGTGGGATGAGATAGGAAATGAATGTGCTAAGAGGCATTTAAAAAAAAGAAGTTCAGGGAGGTTGGTGAGTGCTACGGAGAAAATTAAATAAAAAAACAGCAATTTGATCAAGAGTAACCAGGGAGTGGTGACAAAAACACAGAATCCTTCTGATAGTGTGGTCAGGAAAGGCCTCTCTGAGAAGACAGCATTTGAGCCTAGAAGTGAGTGGCAAGAAAGAGAAAAGAATAAGGAGACAGTCTAAGAAATAAGGGGACAATCTTGGGGTAAAGAACATCACATGGGGATCACAAAGTACAAAGACCAGTGGCAGGGATAGTCTTAGTTTATTTAATAAATCGAAAGACTATGTGGGCAGAGAACTGTGATGAGGAGGTGTGGGACAGGATTAAATTGGTCTGAATTGAGATCAAAGAGGACTCAAAACACAGCGAGGAGTTTGAATGTTATCCCGAATATAATGGACAGCTATGGAGGGACTGTAAGCAGGGAAATTATATGAAAGATACGCTCTTTAATCTGGCTGCTGTGTAAAAATAGACCTTAGGGGTGTGAGAGCGAAAGTAACAAAATTAGACAGGAGTTTGCTGAATGGTGGCTTGGGCCTAGGGCTATGTTAGCAGGGTTAGTGAGAATTGGTCAGATACAGAATGTACTTTGGAGGTGGAACCAATGGGATTTGTTGATTGGATTTAGTTAGGGTCTTGCATATTCTAGCATATAGCAGACATAAGTGTTGTTAATTGACTCATTAAAGGAATGATTGAGCTGCCACTCATGGTCAAGCTCAGACTCCATGCAACACTCCCTGACTAACATCAACCCTTCCACTTTCTTACTCCTCTCCTGCCCCTGAAATCCTACCACACTTTAAACGCATTTTCTCATGGACACTAATGTTTTTCCTTGGACTTAGTAACTTATGTGCATTCCTTCCCTTTTCTTCTGGGCTGTAAGCTTCCTCACACCCTTCATGCCCCACAGTCCCTTGCATATTTTGCATGGTACATAACCGGTGTCAACATTTTTTTGCACAAATGCAGTGAGGTGGAAATTATGCAAAGGTCAAAGTCCTCAGATAAAGAAGAGATTACTGAGTGATGGCATCGAAATCTGAGGATCTTGTCAAACAGATTAAGTATAATAGTACAGCTCAGTTAGTTTAGGCTCTGCCTTGCTTGGAAGCCAAGAACTAGCTGAGTGACTGAGAGTGGTTCTTTGAAACCAGAGAGGCAATGTGAGTGTGGCTTGTGCAAATGGGAACGGGTTCTCATAGCAGGACTGAGTTCCAGCTTCACTTACCAGCTTTGTAACAAGTGTCTTAACCATTCTGGATCACAGTTTATTTGTCAAATGGGCATAATAATCGAAATACCTCAGAGATGGCTACTAAAAAAATAATTACTTTTAGAAACACAGTGTTTGCTTTGTGCCTGCAATGAATGCTTTAACTACATTAACTCATTCATTGCCCCTGACAGCACTGTGAGATAGATGCTTTTATTACCCCCATTTTATAAGTCGCTGATATAAAGCACTTCCCACAGCACCCAACAGAGAAAAAGATCTCTATAAGACTAGAAAAGAAAAAAAATCTAAAATTGGCATGGAGCCAGAATGCCTGTTTTTAACCCTGTTTTGCAGCCATTTTTGATTTCAGGTCATGCAAACCTTTTTAGTCTCAGTTTTCTCATTTTAAAATAGCCTACGGTAAAGAACAAGTGAGAGAAAGCCTGGAAAAGTGTAAATATAGGTAAACTTACTCCAGGAAAATCATGAATAAAAGCAGACATTCAGAAGGGGTTAGAGCTGATTTTTAACTGAAATGTATAAGATGCAAGCACATTTAAAGGCAGTGTTAGGAGAAAGTGTCTTATGGCTCTTCAAAGGATAAAGCCCCTCATTTCCTAGAGTTTAATTGCTACCATGTCTTTGAAAGTCATGCTCTATGGCTTTCTCATGTTCAGAGCATTGCACACTTGAACTAAAAATGAAAAACTCAGTAGCTGAAGAGTTTAGTTCATTTTTGGTTTTATCCATCCTAAGAAGGCTGAATTAGCTAATGGGACTGATAACATGCGAATGCCTTTCTCTACTTATGCAGTAGTTTCTCCTCTCTTTTCTTTTGTAATCCTCTAGGACATTCTTTGCGGGAAGAACACATCCCAGTTCTGGGTACTGTAGGGTTCTATCCCTGTAACTCCTAGTTCATGTCTGGGCTTGCACCTAAAATGAAAGGAGAGTGTCCCTCGGTCTGATCATTAGTTTATACACTCTAAATTGTTTAGTGTTCCCTTTTTAATATTTTGAAATGTACATTCCTCAGAGTCCTTTCTCTGTGACAATTAGTTCAGAAATAGGAATGCTAATTAAAGCTGCCCTTTCCTTCTCAAAGACAAAGTTCTTTTTCTGTATGTTAAAAATAAAACACACACACTCATTCTCACACTCACATGCACTTACCTCAACTAGTTTGTTCCTAATAAAGTGGACTCTGTCTTCGTGAGCTTCGGTTTACGTTATCTTTTTTCTTCTTAAAGAGTGTTTCCTGTTAAAAATAACTAATATATTACATCTATATATTAGGCAGAATAAAAACCCCAAAGATGTCCATATCCTAAACCCAGGAATTGTGAAATAGTAAATTTGTGTTGTTTTGGGTTATGTGACACAAGGTAATCAGTATTGTAAATGAAATTAAGGTTGCTCATCAGATGACCCTAAAATAAGAATTGTATGGTTGATTATTTAGGTGGGCCCAATGTAATCACAAGGATAAAAGAAAGAGGGAGGTAGATGGGTCAGTGTCAGAGCAATGGAATGTGAGAAAGACTCAACTGGTCATTGCTGGCACTAACAATGGAAGGGACCACAAGCCAAGATAAGCAGGCAGCCTCTAGAAGCTGGAAAAGGCAAGAAAATTGATTCCCTCCTAGATCCTCCAATAGGAACGTGGTCCTGCCAACACCTTGATTTAAACCCAGTGAGAACCATTTCAAACTTCTGACTTCCAGAACCGTAACATAATAAATTTGTGTCAGTTTTAGCCACCAGGCTTGTGGTAATTTACTATAGCAGCAACGGGAAACAAATACAAACTGATTTCAGCATTATAGTAATGGATACAATAACAGAAAATAAGCAATCTCAGGCAGATAAGCTGCAACACTGACTGTGAGTTCTAGGAAAACTCATTCCCAGAAGAATGATTTCGTTTCCAGTTCTCTGGGCCTCTGTATTTGAAGCTGAGGTAGGGGAAACTTTTCTTCTTCCTCTACTTCTTTTAAGAAGGCTTAGTCCCTTTTGTCAAAGTGATTCATTGGGATGTGACCCCTAGCTTCACTGATTGCTGGGTTACAATGAATCTTGGAAGCTATTCATAGATGCTTCTGATTTAGGGAGCACTAGCAAGAGTTTGCATTCATGAACAGTAATATGGACACAGGTCGTATTAATCCTGGCCTTCATGACCAGTTCATATGTCTTCTCTTTCTCTGGAATTTTCCTGATCTTCTCACTATAAGAAATCTCTTCTATAGTGCATATTCCCTTTTTGCTTGTAACTTAGCTATTATATAGACATCTTCATACCCTGTTGCAGTGGAAAGAGAACTGGACTAATGGTCCAAAAACCAGGCTACACGTCTGGCTCCCAGTCCTGTGCCATGACCTCAGATAGCTAGCCCTTAGAGAGTGAAGGCCTACCATGACCCATGCCCTGCATTCTAGTAGGCATTCTCTAAACATTTATTCTGTGCTCTCTTTTTTTTTTTTTTTTTTTTTGAGATGGAGTCTCACTCTGTCACCCGCGCTGGAGTGCAGTGGCATGATCTCGGCTCACTGCAACCTCCACTCCCCAGGTTCAAGTGATTCTCCTGCCTCAGCCTCCAGAGTAGCTGGGATTACAGGTGCCCGCCACCGCGCCCAGCTGATTTTTGTATTTTTAGTAGAGACAGGGTTTCACCATGTTGGCCAGGCTGGTCTTGAACTACTGACCTCAGATGATCCACCTGCCTTGGCCCCCCAAATTGCTGGGATTACAGGCATGAGCCACCATGCTCGGCCTACTCTGTGCTTTCTTTGTTCATCATCCATTGAGAATGTTCAGGGCTCTAAGGTTGGTGCAAAGGGGATTTCCAAGTCATTGAGACTTCACCCATTCTAATCTCATAGATAAGGAAAATGATCCTGGTGATAATTGTATGTGGGGTGGGGGAGAGGCAGAAAGGGAGAGAGACAGGAGAAAGCACATGGAATTATTTGGGGAGGAGAGTTTTGGGAGCTATATGAAATATTCTTTCCGTATAATCTTGATATGGTTTGGCTGTGTTCCCACCCAAAATCTCATCTCGAATTGTAATCCCCATAATTTCCATAATCCCCACATGTCAAGGGCGGGACCAGGTGGAGGTAATTGGATCATAGAAGTGGTTTCCCCATGCTGTCCTCATGATAGTGACTGAGTTCTCATGAAATGTGATGGTTTTATAAGTGTCCGACATTTCCCCTGCTTGCACCCACTCCATCCTGCCACCCTGTGAAGAAAGTGCCTGCTTCTCCTTTGCCCTCTGCCATAATTATAAATTTCCTGAGGCCATGGGAATTTCCCCAGCAATGAGGAAGTGTGAGTCAGGTAAACCTCTTTCCTTCATAAATTACACCAGTCTCAAGTATTTCTTCATAGTAGTATGAGAACAAACTAACACAGTCTCTACAACTCCTATACAACAAAATATGCTAAAAATATTCATTCAGTTTCTCTTCAGAATTGGAAAGCATTTAAGCCAAAGCCTGCTGGGTTCTGTTTCCCAAGTACTGTTGTGGTGCAAGAAATGAGCTTACGCAGCTCTGAGAACACCCAAGTCAGTCTCTGGGAATCTCGTGCCCAAGAACTGGGAGGATCAAGCTGATGAAGTGGTATATCTATGGCAGCAAGGCCCTGGCCCAAATGAGCAGGAAGGTATGACAGGGCCTAGGAACAGACCTAGAAGTAGGACCAAGGCCCAGCCATGGCTACATCCATGGAGATGCCATTTGTCATATTTTTAAAACCACTTGTTCCATTTCCAAGGTCATCTGAAGCTGTGGCTGAGAAAATGAAGCTGATGAGATATTCTGTATTTCTAGTTATAAGAGACCCATAGACTGGTGGACCACGGAGGTAGGATTAATTGAAGGAGAAATAGCCCCTTGATCGGCCCCTTCCTGGAGCCCTCTTTTATTCATTTTAGATCACGTCTCCCTGGCCATCTATGAGAATCTCACAAACAGAACACAGGCCCCATTCATCTATGTATCCTCAGATTTCTCAGTGCCTGGGGTAAAGAATTGCCTGTTTCTTCTCTTTCTCATTTCTCCCTCTCCCTTTTCTTCCTCTCTTCTCCCTTCCCTTCATCTTTTCTCCTTCCTCTCACCTCTATCCCGAGCTCCTTCCCTCATCTCATTTGTGTTTTCATTGCTCTCTTAACCTTGTTCCCAGGAAAGAACTTGTTACTGAATATTTACACTTCAGTATGAGGTTAAGGTCACATCCTACTTTTCTGAAGGTCATTCGCATTTTAAATCTTGTGTCTCTTTGTGTTATGGGGCCACAGTAAAAAATAAAATAAAACAAAACAAAAATGATGACTTTGACACATACTTCCCCTCCGATGTAAGAACCCTGGCTCTTGAGTGAGAATTCTTGAAGTCAAGTCCCAGCTCCTCAACTGCTAACACTGTAGTTTTGGGCAAGTTACTTAAGCTTTTGCATCTCAGCATTCTGATCTATATAATGGGGTTAATGATTAGTTATTCTATTGAGATATTGCCACAACTCAATGAGACAGTTTATGTAATGCACACAGCACACTGCGTGTCACGTGGTAGGAATTCAATATTATTGTACTACCAACTATAATATATAAAAGGGATAATGATCATTATTATCCTGGAGAATCACGGCCTTAAAGCCAGCCCAGTGTGGTGGGATGTGACAGACACTTATTACAGAGAGATTACATCAAAAGGGATATGACAGGAGAGCCACAAATTGCATACTGGATTAAATGGGTAAACCCAGGAACTCATTCAGGTTAGGCCACAAAGGCTGGGAAAAAGAAATTATGGCAAAAATGTCATAAATCCTACTAAGGAAAGCTTATATTCTAATGCAAGTTTTCTGGTTGGACTTCCAAATAGTCTACTCATTTGTTTATGTGAAGATTACATACTATACATGCTTTGATCATAAGATTCATGAGAACTATTTTCAAGATACATTAGTGCAATATTGCTGGAAGTGTCTTAGGATGGAAGGTAGTTTTTTCCCTCAGCTTTCTATTTGAAAATCCAATCGACCTTGTGGATTCAATAGGGCATTCAAAACAGAAGGCTGTTGTGCTTAATAGTTTAATGGACATCCATATACATATTTTAAAGGAGTCCATTCAAGACACATTTACTAACCTTTCAGAATGAGCCTTCAGCTAAGTGAAACTGCTTGAGTCTGATCATGTTTGAGCAGAAAGTTCATCTGGAGAACATTTAGGAATTTTCAAAGTAATTGAGAAACCCCAAGATAGAAAGGCTTGATATACTTTAATGTGGAGGTGATGTTGAGGGTAGAGTAGAGGGCACCTGAGGGTAAATAACTTTCATCATTTTGGTGAGAAAATCTTACAGTGTGAAGAGACATGAAGGGTCATACACCGACCTTGTCTTTGTTACTTGCCCCATCAAGTCCTGATGTTAAGTGGCATCTTTCACCAACTATCCAATCTCATTTTTCTCGCCTGGCTTGGAGGTCTCAATCTGGCTTTATCACTGTCGTGAATGCTGTCTTTTGTTTTGTTTTTGTTTTGTTTTTGAGACAGGGTCTCATTCTGTTGCCCAGGCTGGAGTGCAGTGGCACGGGCAGCCTCTGCCTCTCAGGTTCAAACAATCCTCCCACCTCAGCTCCCCAAGTAGCTGAGACTACAGGCCCATGTCACCATGCCCAGCTAACTTTTGTAATTTTTGTAGAGATAGGGTTTCTCCATGTTGCCCAGGCTGGTCTTGAACTTGTGAACTCAAGCGATCTACCCACTTCAACCTCCCAAAGTGCTAGGATTACAGGCATGAGTCACAGTGCCTGGCCAATGCTGTCTTTGTGTGTGCCCATTTATGTTCCTGGGAAAGTCACTGCTCCTCTCCAAACTCATTTTCAATGACCTAGATTAGGTTTCTCTCTTCAATGCAACCTTCCGGATGATGCCAACCATCCTGATGTCTTGCTTCTCTTAGCTCCTATTGACTGAGAGAAGAAATTTTCCTTCTAGAACTTTGCTTCTTTTTAACTTTTCAGTGTATCATCTTGATTTTTCCTATACTAAGCAAATCAAGGATTATGTAAAGCTAGAGGATTCGAAGCCACCTGTGTCCACTTCCAAGTCCCTGACCTTAAACAAGCCAACTCTGCTCTCTATACCTCCTTTTTATGCATTTGTAAATTTAAAAAATATATATTATCTCTAAATGATTTCTAAAGATTGTATGAATATGGATGCAGGGGTGAAAAAAACTTTCTCTGTTCCTTCTTAGATTTAGTAGTTGGACCCTGTCAATTAAACTGACAAAGGACAGATTGATGGGAAAAATAGATTAATAGAGTTTATTTACACGTGCAGTGCACATATACATGTGAGAACTCAATGAAGAGTAACTCAAAGGGGTGCTTAGAATTGGGGACTTATATAATCATCCTAACAAAGGGTGATAACTTGTGAAGTGACAAGACAAAGAAAAAAGTATTTGGGCTTCTAGGGTGGTAAATTGTGGAAAGAAAAATATACAGGGGAAACTAATGGAATATAAGGCTTATTTGTAAGGTTTCTTACACAAATCCCACTGGTGCCAACTTTCTGCCCAGTGATTATAGTTGTTTCATCCTTCTCATACAGGAGAGCAGAAGGGAATACTTTACAAAGAGAAATTTACACATCTATCCCCTGCCTTGAGGCAGAGAGGGGGAAGGTAGAGAGTTTTTCCTGAGTCTCTTATTTCAGTAGCCTTCAATCGAAAATAACCCTTATGCCAAAGGACATATTTTGGAGTAACATTTTCTGATTCCCTTCATAGGCTAATAATCTTACATTTAAATTTGACTTAACTAGTTTCTATATACATTGTGATTCTATGTATTTGAAGAGAGAACAGGTAGATTGTAAATATATCGAATTTTAACGTTTTTCTCAATCTTGCTACACTTATTTTTGCATTTATTATAATGTCAACAAACAGTATGAAGAATATTTCTTAACCGAGACTATCACGTGGTGAAATTTCAAACTGAAGCTATAAAAAACAAGGAAAAATGATCAATTTCAGGTTTTAGATAAATCATCCCATTTGAGATTATTTAAAGGATCACAATGGATTGGGGCAAGGAAATGTAAAGTCTACTGACCCTCTCTCTTTAACAGACTGGTCAATTGATTTGGACATGCCTCCTTGGAGTGAGTTTTTACTTTCCTAAGAGTTTCTGTCAATACTTTCCTTTCGAAGTCTCTCAACCAGTTAAAGGGCCCCAGTTAAAGAACCATTCAACATGGTGCAGAGGGGCCTGAGAGTGAGGTGGTGAATGATAAAGAAGGCAGAACCTGGTACCGAGTATACCCACATTCAAATCCCAGTTCTACCAAGTGCCATCTATGAGGCTTCAGGCAAGTGGATTAACATTTGAAAGCCTGAATTTTCTCCTTGAAACCAAATTATTTCAGGGAACTATAAAAGGATTAAATTAGTTAATATCAATAATTTTTTTTTTTTTTGAGATGGAGTCTCACCGTGTTGCCCAGGCTGGAGTGCAGTGGTGCGATCTTGGCTCACTGCAAGCTCCGCCTCCCGGGTTCACGAGGTACTCCTGCCTCAGCCTCCCGAATAGCTGGGACTACAGGCGCCCACCACCACGCCTGGCTAATTTTTTTTGGATTTTTAGTAGAGACGGGGTTTCACCGTGTTAGCCAGGATGGTCTCAATCTCCTGACCTCGTGATCAGGCCGCCTCGGCCTCCCAAAATGCTGGGATTACAGGCGTGAGCCACCGCGCCCGGCCAATATCTATAAATATTTTAGAGTAGTGCCTGACACTTAAAAGTTCTCCATAAATGTTGGTAGCTACTATTTTTGGAGTAACTCAGGTATAAATCCTGGTTATGTCCCTTGTTGAATGTAATTTTGTGAAAATAAATTAATCCCAATGCGCCTTAGTTTTTATTCTTCTTTGAAATAGTGATAATAACACCTAACCTATTGATTTGGGGTGAGCTAAAACTAATTTATACATGTAAACTACATAGTATGGTGCCTGGCTTAGAATCAATGGGTAAAAGCCTTTAGTGTACCTTTGGTATTCCCTTCCTTTGGTATGAAAGACAGACCTCTGCTGGACGACTCATTACGATGTAAAGAAAGGGGTGAGTCAGTGAATGAGGGAGAAAGCCAGGATGTTTTAATATAACAAACTGGGTTGGGGCGAGCAAATTACTGCAGTAAAATGGTTGAGCCATGATCTGGAGTTACTTTTTTAAATTTTTAAACATTAAAAATAGAGGTAGAGTCTCACTGTGTTCCCCAGACTGGCCTCAAACTCCTGAGTTCAAGTTATCCTCCCACCGAAGCCTCCCAAAGCGCTATGCAGGCAACTCTTCTTTCCAAGAGTGGCGCTAGATAAACATCATTCCCCAGATGTCCCCTGCTTCCCTAGACTTTTTAGATGAAGCAGGAAACTCCTCTTATGGTGCTGTTGCCTTACAAAATCTCACAGCTCGGGGTGCATGTGAAAGAGCCCCCGCATACTTGGGAGCCAGCAGATTCAATCCGGTAGCCACAGCTGACAGACAGAGCTCAGAAAACATGTGGTGAATGTAACTAATGCAGATAGGAAAGGGCTGGACCTCCAATCAGCTGGCACATTCTAAGTAGAGAATGCTATTGTCCTGAAGGGAAATTCTATCTGAAACCAACAAAATCATATTCATGGGACTTTATGTGAATTTCAAAAAGGATAGGAATTTCATTCCTGGAAAATGAGATGTGGCAATTTTAAAATACTTTACCAACTCTCTAAACTAAGAGATCAATTGGCAAATATTTGCTGATAGAAATAAAGGGAAAAGCGTGAATTTGGAAGCCAGGCAAAGCAATGATTGAATTCTGGGTTTTCTAACCATGTGATCCCCTCTCAGCACTTTAGTTGTTTTCAACTACAATATGGTATGATGTAGGATTAAAAGACATGTTTACATTTAACTCGACCTAATTAATTTCTGTAATTTTTTTTTTAACTTTTGACTTTCTGTAGCTAAACGTTGGTGGAAATTTCAGAAAATGGTTACCTAAAATATTTTTTTTCCTACTAATTACTAAAACCTGCTTCCCCTCCACAGGCTTGCTGATATAATGGAGAAGAAAATGTTTGGATGGATGGGTGACTGGGCAGATGGATACAAGGATATCTCTTATAAATATGTTATTCAAAATGAAAAGCACCTTTGGCAGGACCAACTTATTTCTAGGACTCAAGGGAAAGAAACCACACTGTGGGTTGAGATGATCAGCAGGTCTTCATGGGAAAAATGCTGAAACTAGACCTTGGAGCAGGGGTGGCAGGACCAGGGAAAAGCAAAGTCGTTTCATCCAAGGAGAACTTGCAGAGCCTCTAACGAGTTGGAACTTCCGTCATAACCCCACAACTACCATATGTGAGCAGGGGACCCCAGGGACTGGGCTCAACTCCCCGCAGACTTAGTTAATTCTTACATCAACCATGAGAAGGGGGCAGTAGCATTCCCATTTTAAACTGAGATTCAGAGACGGAGTGTATTCTTCGAGGTCATGGAGCAAGCAAGGGTAAGGCTAGGATTGTACCCAGGTCTATCAACCTCAAAACTTGAGCATGGTATACTATAATACTTCTAGTAATGATTCAGGTTACCATTATGGACAGTTACCGCCTTTATAAAGTCTCATTCCTGATACCACTAAACCCTTTCCCAATTAGAGTTGA
This sequence comes from Pan paniscus, assembly GCF_029289425.2. Classification (NCBI taxonomy): domain Eukaryota; kingdom Metazoa; phylum Chordata; class Mammalia; order Primates; family Hominidae; genus Pan; species Pan paniscus. Next base: position 21,234,519 of record NC_073252.2, on the reverse strand, counting down.
CTTTCCCTCCTTGTTTTCCCACTGTACCACGCAGACATCTGTTCAAGTGTTGGTGTATTTATTGGTCACATTTTACTTCATGCCTGCCTCCTCATTAAACTATAAGCCCCCAAAAGACAGAGCTGAGTATTCATCATTTGATCATTCATGTACCATTTATAGCTCATAGTAGCAGCTTAATAAATGCTAATGAATAACTGAATGAATGAAAGCCTGTTGCCTTCCAGTCACTATGCCTACTGCTTGGCAAGTCAGTTAACCTCTTCATGCTTTGTTTTCCTTACCTACAAAGTTAAAATGATTAGAATTAACTTATAATCTACCACTTATGTGGTAGATTAACTTATCTATCACATAGAGATGTAGGGATAAGTAAGTTGTTGAAAAGTCACTACAATATTGATGAGCACATAGTAAATGCTTAGTACATGTTAACTATTATTGTGATCACATTTAATTCCCATAATTCCCTTTAAATGGAGAACTTTAAATGAAGTATTATGATCTTGACTGCATAGAATAGGACCTGTTATTAGAGTGGTTAAGTGTCTTGCACAAGATCACATAGCAAGAAAGAAGCAGAACTTGCAAATGACCCTGGGGGTCTGAGATATTACTCACAAACCCTTAAATTTCCAGTTCATATACAGGGTCCCTGTTGATTCTCTTCATCTCCATGTTTAGGTTGGGCTTCAGTAGACTGGAGATAACCAACAAAGTGATTCAGCCAGTGTGGTCCTGGCACAGCACAGGGTCTGTTTGGAGTGGTTTGGACTAGCACACCTGATGGCATTTTGCGATGGTGCTGTCTTCACTTCCCAGTTGATAAGAGTCACCTGGGCTTCTTACTTAATAACACACACTCCAGGCTCCTCTAATGAGCGTGGTTTTAACAAACAACCCCAGGTTGTTTTTATCATCAGGGAAGTTTGTGGAACTTTGAGAAAGGCTGAGGCCAGACTTTAAAGGACGATGGTGGTACACACCTTCCAGGGGGCAGTTATGAACATCTTAGTTGTTACCGGGTACTGCTCCGCCACGCCCTCCGTCCACCTTTGTAAATATAATATAAGGACTAAATCAATCTCCCTGATAATGCGCCCGACGTGACAGCGGAGACCAGAACAAGGAGTGGCGTGGCGGGGGAGGCTCAGGTGTTCTGGTTTGACAAAGTCATTGAATCACGGAGCTTTGCTCCTGCACTTTTCTCCCTGGAAAAGCTACTTCTAGACTTCCACGGGGACTTTCAGGAAGGGCCTGTAGGCACCAGCCACCAGAACTGATTGTTTCCTAGCATTCAGAGAGGGGGCTGAGCTGTCTGCCAGAGGCGGCTCTGGGAGGAGAGAGCAGCAGCTTTGGCAAAAAGGGGCCATTCGCAAGCTTCTCAGGCAGAAAACTAGCGCGCAGACAGATCTGCCCAGCCTCGCGTCCTCAGCGAGGGAAGCGCGCGGTGTTCTCCTGGGCAAGTTTCCTAGGAGTGTCCCTTCTCGCCACGGACACTGCAAAGTCTCCAGTTCTCCGACAGACGTTTCCCTCGCAGCTCTGAAGTCGAAGTACTCGCCCGCTGGCTGCAGCATAGAGTGGGGAGGTCCGTGCGCTGTGGTAGCAGGGGGGAGCCCCGCCAGCCAAATGCCAGGATCAGCATGAGAAGCTGGACTTTAGCCCAGGTCTGTCCTCACCCCGGGGGGCCGCCGGCTTTGCAGGGTGCGTCTGCCAGGAGCTGCTCACTTTTTCCCCTTGCAAGTCTTTGTTCCAAGCCTGACGTTGCTACGATTCTGTAATTAACTCCCTCCACTCCAAAGGGGTCTGGAGGCTGGGATGCTCTGCCAGCTCAGAGGATGTTGACTCTGGAGTGGGAGTCCGAAGGACTGCAAACAGTGGGTATTGTTGTGATTATATGTGCATCTCTGAAGCTGCTTCATTTGCTGGGACTGATTGATTTTTCGGAAGGTAAAGTGCTCGCTCCAGTCTGTGCTGTTGGGCAGGTCTGGTTTAGAAGTAGATACAGATGCTGCAGAAGTTAAGAAGCCTTAATACTCAAAGTAAAAGTTTTAAAATATGCATGTTTGGCATAGAGCATCCTAGTGGCTGGACAGTTCATTTTGGTTTATCTAGATATTTGATATTAGAAGGGAAGGGATATTGTACCATTATCTTTCTATTTGAAATCTACTTGGGTTTAGTATTTTGTGGGTTAAATATTTTTCTAAGGTGGGGAGTTAGGACTCTCTCCTATGGGGTGATAATACGGGTTGGTATTTGGTTGTCAAGTTCATGTTGGTTACCACACCTTAATGTCATTAGTGATTTCATCCTATGAAAGAGTATCTTGATTTGTGAAGAGAATATCTGTGTGTGCCTCATTAGTTAGGAGGTGTGGGGGTGAACCCGGGTGGTTTATTATGATATAAAATGGGTAAGCTTTTGATATGAAATTGAGTTAATGGGTGCTCAGCAAAAAATGTGCTTTGAACATTTGATTTGCAAGTGTTTCATTTGCATTCCCCAGTGAGTCTCATTGCTCATGTGTGTCCTGAGTAGGAACTCATACACACGAGACAGGACTGTTGCTATCAATAAAAATTAGATCCATCTAACATAAATTTTACTCTTGCTATCCAAAATGAATTTTGTTATTCAAAGATTGGAGTTTTAAAAAGTTAATTAACTTTGCTTTAACTATTTGAATGTATATGTATGTATCAAACACACACACATATTGTTTATGAAATAATGCTTTTACTAAAATAATAGCCCTTGAATCATTTAAACCTAAATCATTTGATATCAATTCTACATGCAATTTCTTCTTTCTTCCTAAGTGACAGAATGGCGTCTGTGAGATACTTGCTAATATTTCTTCCAGAAATGGATATGATCTTTTATTGCCAAGTTATGAATATTTACCTCTCACATTGTGTTTAATGTGGGGAGATGGAAATATTTAAACTTGCCTATGCTTTCTGTAATCTTTCTAACTATAGGAGCTAAGACCTGATATCTATGATGACATCATCCCAAACAAGATCCGGTATACAGGTTGTTTCTGTTAATATGTTAATGATGGCCAATGTATCTTATCTTCATAAAGTCCTTTTATTCTACAAAGTAAGTTCATTAGGTTCTAACTGTTTAGACAATATGAGAACATATATTCTATTGTAATCTTCGTATCTTCTTTAAAGTATTCTCAATAAGTTCTGCTTAGACACAATACAAATAATACTGCAATGGGATTAAAACCTCAGAATTTAGTTCTTTTTCCTTTTCTTATATTTCACAGTAGTTTTATTTAACCCCTGAAGGAAATAAATGCATAGGCAGGTCTCTCCAATGTTACACAATTTTGCATTCTCTTGAGATTTCTGCCTCAATGCACTAAATGCTGGTGTCTTAATACAGTACTAGCAATTTCAATTTCTATGATTGGAATAATTTGCTTCTGTTTTGTCACCACGTTTTCGCTCTCTGGACTTAGTTGAGCCATAGCCCCCAACTTTAGTGCATTGTACTGGAGCTGACTTGGTTTCAGAGTTAGGTTCTAAAGGACAACCTCCACAAATGTATTGAGGAAGTCAATTTTCACAGTATTATGAGGATAGCGCACAGTTCTTATATTGTCAAAGTTAATAACATAGAAATTTAAAATCAAAAGTCCCAAGTGTAAGGCTCCTGGTAACGATTCAGCTTTTATTCTTCAAGGTCTGTTTCATATCACTTAAAGCTGAAGGTTTGCAGATTCAGACTTCAAATCTGAGTTTCAACAAAATGAAAATTAGAATTGTAAACCTGACTCCCCCAACTAGAACCATAGAAATTTTGAGTTGGTCTGAAAAGTCTTCCTTGGGAGAGATAACTAAATCATATTCCTATCCATATCTGAATCTATATTTCTATATCTACACACACAAACATACACATAGAGATGTACATAAATATTTATAGATATTATGTGAAATGTTCAGTAAGCTGGAGAAACTTTTAATTCAATATAGAATCCATGATCATGCTAAAATACAAGGATGCATGTTATCACCATACATGAGGGAAGACCCACATATACTTGTTGAGTCAATCCCTTTTTCCTCTGAAATACGTGTTAGGAAATACCAGTTTGGGCCAACTCTTATTTTGCGTAGGAGACAACTACAATCCAGTAAAGTTAACTGACTTGTCATAAGGCAAATGTAACTGGGAGCAGAAGCAGGATCAAAACCAAAGACTACTGAATCCTACACAGTGCTTTTCCTACTACAACATACTTTTATACATCTTCCTTAATATTGAGAAAGGGAATAAATGAAAATGCACATGGGAATTTTCTGGAATTCTTGAGTCTTTTCCTGAATTGGCTAATACCATGTGAAATATTTTCGGCAAATGCATTTAAAAGAAAATCATATAATGGGCATGTAATTTCTACAAGGCTCTGACCTCAACCCAGGAATGGGACCCAAGCATGGGATATAAATGAGCTAAGCCAGACCACTGATGTTTGTCATAGATTAGAGGCAAGATTAGGACAAAAGCAAGCCAAGTGGTCTCCTCAGCCCCTGTCAGACCTCTAAGATCTGCACTGAATTTTGACCAAATGTGACTTACATTCAATCATGATGAATGTCCAGTTCAAGCAGAGTCTGAGGATGAAGTCCAATGAGAAGGTGACACCTCTATCCTAGGCCTGCTGCCTGTTTATTTAGACTATGACATTGTCTAAGCAGAAACAGAACCTGGACTTTTTGATCAGTAGCCAAGTAAAGGTTTGAGAAAAAAAGGCAGCTAAAGTGCAAACCACCATAAAAAATTAGATTATCAGAGCCTTCATTCTTTCTACTGAAAATAATGAAGGCTGACAGGGTTATCCCAATGCAAATTGCTAAACTCTTCACTAAGATTGCACCACCTAGAAAATATGACCCACAATAGTCCAGAGAATTAGCCTCTTTTTTTTTTTTTTATGGTGGAGAAGTGAAGGTGAAAAGGCCCAGAGTAGAAATTTGAGCTTCTTTTAGGCAGCATTGAGCTTACATGTTGTCCTCAGGAAGCAGTGATACCTCAATGGTACCATCATGGAATATTTTCTCCAGTGTGATTTTCTGTATAATACATTAGAAAGTACTTCTAAGTCTATTTGAATGAGAGGGCCCATATTAATGTTGAGATAAAGCAGTATTGCCTTAATATTTTCATCTCTAATGTTGACTAGAATTAGACACAGATAGAAAAGGGTTAAGAGAAACAGTTATTTGTTTTAGTTTCCAATTTTGATAGTCTTGTTTTAAAAAAAGTTTTAATTGAAATTCATGACTTAGGACTCAAAAGCAATTTGTAAAGAAGATCAAAACAACCAATGTGATTTTACTATAGGGATTTGAAATTTTGCACATATCCACTTATTAGTAAGCGGAAGGAGAAAGAACACTCATGAGATTAAGCTCATCATTTCATACTTTAGTTTGTAATCTTGTCATATTGAATTCTAACGTGTGCAGGGTACCCTGTTGGGTATTGACTGAGAGGGTGGGAAAGTGCAAGATGAACATTAAAGTGCCCTCAACAAGCTTACATTCTGGTAAAGGAGACTACTTACTAAACAAGGCAGCAGAAAATAATGCTGGGCATAGGCCCAGGCCATGGCCAGTAGAAGCACAGGTAGAAATGTTCGTTCTGGAAAGGACTCCAGGGAAGGTTTAATGGAGAAGAAAAACTAGTCGTACAGGACCTTGGAGTGGGAGAAGGTTTCCCAAATTGGAAAATCCAGGAAGAAGATTCCAGGCTGAGCATAGAAATTGAGCTGTGAATCTAAGCACAGACAGTGGGTGGCTTGCATGGATTAGGACCGTGAATTGGATATGGCTCATAGCACATGGGTCTAAGAACATTAAAATATGTGGCTGGACAAGTTACTTGGGGTTCACCACTAGAAGTGCACACTTATTCCCTAACCATTGAAGAGCCATTGACTTAAAGACTTCAACTTTGGGGGAGCAAGTGGGACAGATCCGTGTTTTAGGTAGGTCAACCTGGGAGTAGGTGAAGATGAGTTCACAGTTAAGAAAGTGGAAGCAGAGCCAGGTGCGGTGGCTCACACCTGTAATCCCAGCACTTTGGGAGGCCGAGACGGGTGGATCACGAGGTCAGGAGATGGAGACAATCCTGAATAACACGGTGAAACCCCGTCTCTACTAAAAATACAAAAAAATAGCTGGGCGAGGTGGCAGGCGCCGGTAGTCCCAGCTACTCGGGAGGCTGAGGCAGGAGAGTGGCGTGAACCCAGGAGGCGGAGCTTGCAGTGAGCCGAGATCTCGCCACTGCACTCCAGCCTGGGCGACAGAGCGAGACTCCATCTCAAAAAAAAAAAAAAAAAAGAAAGAAAGTGGAAGCAGAGATACTAGTTATGCTTTTGTAGCAATTCAGATGGGAGATTAGAAGGACAAAAATCCACAGAATTCCCTCCTCAATAAAATACTTGGGGAGAACTGTCCATTTCCAGTTTTTCCAGAAGTTCTTATTTAATGATATCCATGACATGAAGCTCTTTGGAAACAATATACTTACACTTTATTTCAGAGCAACTTTGTTTGGCTTTATTAAATATCTTTTTTATGAGAAAAGAAAGAAATGTGGAGTACGCAGAGATCATAGCTATAGGTATAGTGGAAGGAACTTAAAACTTTGGGTAGATTAATCCGCTATCTTACAAGGTCTTCGATTATTGTAAACTTTTTATTTTGAAAAATTTTACACATAAAACAAGGTATAGAAAAAAGTGTAATGAATTGTCATATATTCATTATCTAACTTTAATAATTACCAGTACTTTGGCACTTGTTTTCACATGGCTTGCATTTAATAAATATTTATTGATTGTCTACAGGATGTCAGGCACTAGGCTAGGCTCCAGAATATAGAGATCAATTAAAGATAGTTGCTGCCTTCAAGATATTCTCAGTTGCATAAGAAGAAAAAGAATACTAACAAATAAAAAATATAATACATCATGGTAAATAGACCAGTACAAGAAAATCCAAGAAGAATGTAAGGTAATTAAGTCCAAGTAGAGGAGATGAAAGCAATCAGAGATGACTCCATGGTGGAGGTGACCTCTAATTCTGGTTTTTATGGATGAAGAGAAGTGTATAAGATTGATATGTAAGAATGGTGCTTATCCAAGTACTCTATGTAAAACGCTGGGTGAGGTAACACCATGTACAAGCACAGGGCCATGATACACCACGTGAAATTCCTGGAACAACGATAAAATGTAGGAGAGGAGTTGACTGTTTTACTCCTTCTCCTTAATTATACAGTTATCCTTGCTGTTTAGCACAGTGCTTGGTAAATAGAAGTTACTGAAGAAAATTATGACCTGAATGCCATTTGCTTTCATACAGGAATAGTGCCAGTTCGTATCTGTTTATCCCACATAATAACTTCCAGTATCACTTTCAGGTTTCCATAGTAGCCTAAAAACTGTTGATTCATTGATTAAGATTTTTGTTATATATATTTTTTTCTGTTAGTAATATTTCACATCAAAATCCCCTGGCAAAGTGAAGATACCTGCACACCAAACACATCTGTTTGTTAGAACTCCTGAGCCAGGGAGATAATTTCAATTAAGATAACCAACAATGAGTTGCAGAATCCCCGCTTATATGAGCTCTGGTTTGATGGAAAAGCAACACTTTCAATTCTGTAACTGGAAAAACGTTTAGATTTATTGCCAAAATATAACAAATATGTATTACTGTGTGGAAGGGAAGGGAGGATAGTCAGGTGTTTTACTGCCTTCAAGAAATTTCCGAATTGGTTAGAGGCCAAACAGCTCATGAATAACTAATCCAAGATGAAAAAGTATTGTGAGAGGGAGTAAGGCCTTTAGAAAACTCAAAGAGAAGAGCCATCTAGAAGATTTTGGGGAAGACTGCATAAAGATAAGTGACATTTTACATCTCAAGAGTTGAGAGATCCAAAACTTTGACAGGTAGAGACTAGAAACTAAAAGCAGAAATTTGAACTATATTTTTAAAAGACAGGCAGTTTCCTGAAATCATTTTTGTAATCAGATTGGCACTGAAAATTTCATTAATTATTTAAAATACCAAGTTTCTGCTTGGACCTGGCAATGTGCTTGATACTGATTAGTCTGGGGACTATTATTTTCCAGTTCTAATTATTTTTACTTACTTTGGTAACTTGTGCCTCACCCAGGCTGGAAGAGGAGAGCTATAATTTTAAGTGGGCAGTGAGGGGAGTGGAAGGGGAATGGCCTCCAGCCAAATATCATCAGGAAACACACCTGTGGTTGAATACTTTTCATTTATTATTCGTTGCAGAGAGAGAGAATACATGCTGCAGAAAAGCACCTGTGGATGTCTCAGAGAGTGTTAGGACTTATTACAGGGTTTGAGCTCATTTTGGTGCCTTTGGAGAAGGTTTAAGTGAGCAAGACATTGACCTGGACAGGAAGCTGTCAAGAAGCCAGAGTCATGCTGTGATTGGGTAACTTGTGTCTGCAAGTAGTGAAGACTAGACAGAGACAAAAGCTGTAATAGGAAAAGAAGCAGCTGTTACTCGTATTAGCTGGGATAGGAGGTATTTGATTATTTTGTGGTTTAAAGTTCATGTTTGGCCAGGCGCAGTGGCTCACACCTATAATCCCAGCACCTTGGGAGACCGAGGTGGGTGGATCACCTGAGGTCAGGAGTTTGAGACCAGCCTGACCAACATGGAGAAACTTCATCTCTACTAAAAATACAAAATTAGCCAGGCGTGGTGGTGCATGCCTGTAATCCCAGCTACTCCGAAGGCTGAGGTGGGAGAATCGCTTGAACCCAGGAGGTGGAGGATACAGTGAGCCAAGATCACGCCACTGCACTCCAGCCTGGGCAACAAGAGCAAAACTCCATCTCAAAAAAAAGAGAAAAAGTTCATCTTTTTGCCTCTGTTCAAACATGATTATAGAGTGCTCTTGTTGTTATATTGATCAACCATGGCTCCACAGTGGTGTTTTCTGATGTTCATATTCTATGAAATGGTTTATAATCATCAAGAAAACACCAAGACCTAACTAATAAACCAGCTCAGCTCCTGCCAGGGGCCCACAGGTGCTTTTCTCCTTCTCTCACATAATAAGGGAGAAGGCAGAATAAGGCGAGAGGGAAGAGTATAGGCTATAAAGCAGAGAGATTTGAGTTGAAGTCCTAATTCACTAACTGTGAACAAGTTACTTAATCTTCCCAAGCTTCAATTTCCTTTTCCATATAATGGGGTTAATAATCCCAATCTTTGAAGATTATTGTAGGAATACTAAAATATAAGTGGAATATCTGGCTCTATTCTTCATCCACAAATAGGAGCCAATAAGTGCCTTTCTTGTAATCGTGTTGAAAAAACAGTTGCCATGTTCCAGTTTCTTGAGTTTGACTAGCTGTTCTCTGAAGAATGCTTCAGAATCACCTAGCTGACCTGTTAGACACAGATTGTTAGGCCCAACCCATGGAGTTTCCAATTCAGTAAATCTGGGGTTGGGGTCTGAGAATTCACATTTCTAATGGGTTCTTACTTGAGGATCATGCTGCTGGTCCAGGGGCCAAACTTTGAGAACCATTGAGTTAGGTAATAAGTTGGAAAGGCCAAACCCATGGTATCTGCAGTGTGTTCTGTGCCAAGTTGTCTGACACCTGCTGAGCTTGATTCTCAAGCAGTGACCAGCCAGCTTTTTCAGTAGTAAACATTTTAGGTTTTGTGGGCCATGCAGTCTGTCACAACTCCTCAACTCTGTTGTAGCACAAAAGCAGCCGTAGATAATATGCAAACAGATAGGTGTGGCCATGTTCTAATAAAACATTGTAGATGCTCTTTGAATCCCATACAATTTTCATATGTCACAATACATTTATTTAATGTCTGCCTTTTTAACCATTATTTTACATGCGAAACAATGTTTAGCTGGCAGGTGATACCAAAATTGAGAATAGACTAGATTTGGCCTACCACTGTATTTTGCCAGCCCTTGTTCTAGAGTTGGCAATAAAGGGAACCATTGAGAAGGGGGTCTCAGGTTGATGACTTATTGTTTTTTGGAAATTTAACTAGATTTTTCTATCCCTTCTGTACTATTGAGGGGATGGGGGTCTAGTCTCTTTTTAGGGGGTTGGTGGAATTGTCTGCCAAACTGTCAAGTTATTTGAATTAACACATGCGTTTTTTCAATAAAATGACTTCCTTTCCCCTAACTTCACAGTGCTGGACCAACTGAGATAGTTGTTATACAAATTAAGCCATCTGCCTGGTATTGTCATACAATGAGTCAATGCCTGAGTGCCCTGTCCTATTGGTTTTCATTTTCGGTATTATTGTCTCTTGGAGAAGTTGATAATATACTCTTTTTATTGAGTTTGCAAACTCTTATTTCATAGATTTGTTAAAGACCCATTTTAATTTTTAAAATTACATTGCTATTCAGACTGTTGCACTACATTGAGCCTTTCGAGTCTAGGACACATACATTCAATGAACAAATGTTAAAAAATAAAATAAAATCACCTTAAGTATACACTCTCTTAAAAATAAAAGATCTATAAGTAGTGGATAAGATCGTGGTCTTTGAAGTGAGACAGACCTAGAGTTCATTTCCAGCTTTTCCTTTTACTGGCTGTGATCTTGGTGAAGATATAACCACCTGAACCTCAGTTCTCTCATTTGTAAAATGGAGTACTAGTCGTAGCTACCTCATGGCATTATTTTGAAATTTAAATGAAATGATACTTGTTAAAATTCTCCTCAGCACAGTGCCTATCACACAGAGCTCAATAAATATTGGGTATTATTTGTAGTGTTAACATCATTGCTGTCTTTGCTTTGCATAGTCATCATACCTATTATTAGCATAATCATGTATTCAATCATCCAGGAAAGAAAGGTTTTCGAGTGTGATCTGTGTACCAAGAACTGTACTAGTCATTGAGAACATAAAGACGTAATTTTGGCTACATCGGGTTTATATATAAATGAACATACCAAAAAATTAGTTTAGTAAATTGCCTGCGCCTCACGTCTATGTAGATTTTAGAGGGACATAAAAGAAAGACTGACCAATCCTATTTAGAAAGTGGAGAGCATCAGAAAGGACTCAAAGAGGTGATCTTTGAGCTGCATCTGAGCAACACTTTTAGCACTCAGCATCAAGCAGCCTTGAGAACCACTGGCAATTGATAAAACCTACCTTAGCATTTCCAAGAACACCTGATGTTGATCTCAGTTTCAAACTCCTGGCTTATATTATTCCTAGAACTCCTTCTCCTATACAAATGCCACCCTTCTTTCCCATTTCAGCTTTAAGTGAAACCCGCCCTCTCTTTAATACCACCCTTTCTTTCTAATCTGAATTCAGTTACTCCTGATGTACGGGGTACAGCAAACACACTTAATAATAAATCCTGATGCACTGTCCCTCAAATTACTTAATTTGTGTTCATTCATTTTCTCTCCAGCTGAACAAGAGAGAACGCTCTACCTTAGTACAGTTTGAATTTTCCCTGTATTTTCACGGTGTCCAGAGCTATAAGGAATGTGTTACCCAGGCTCAATGATACAGGCATAACACAGAGATACCTTGTGTTCTTGCACTTCACATTGTTGTGCTTTGCAGATAATGGGCTTTTTACAAAGCGAAGGCTTGTGGCAACCCTGCTGAGCAGGCCTTTTGGTGCCATTTTTCCAACAGCATGTGCTCAGTTTGTGTCTTTGTATCACATTTTGGAAATTTTTACAGTATTTCAAACATTTTCATTATTATTATATATGTTTTAGTGATCTTTGGTATTACTCGAGAAATTTTTATACCATATACCTCAGGAATAATCGAGTTCAGATTAGGAGCACCATGAACCACATCCATGTAAGATTCCAAACTTAATCTATAAATATTGTGTGTATTCTGACTGCTCCACTGACTGGCCATTCCCCAGTCTCTCACCCTCTCCACAGGGCCGGCCTATTCCCTGAAACACAACAATAATGAAATTAGGCCAGTTAATAATCCTACAATGGCCTTTAAGTGTTCAAGTAAAGGGAAGAGTCATATCTCTCACTTTAAATCAAAAGCTAGAAAGTATTAAGCTTTGTGAGGAACGCATGTTGAAAGTCAAGACTGGCCAAACGCTAAGCCTCTTGGGCCAGTTAGCCAAATTGTGAACACAAAGAAATAGTTCTCAAAGGAAAAGTGCTACTTCACTGAACACGTGAAGTATAAGAAAGCAAAACAGCCTTATTGCTGATATGGAGAAAGTTTTAGGGATCTGAATAGAATATCAAACCAGCCACAACCTTCCCTTAATTCAAAACTTAACCCAGAACAAGGCCCTAACTCTCTTCATCTCTGTGAAGGCTGAGAGAGGTAAGGAAGCTACAGAAGAAAAGTCTGAAGCTAGCAGAGGTTGGCTCATGAGGTTTAAGGAAAGAAGTCATCTCCATAACATGAGTGCAAAGTGAAGCAGCAAGTGCTATTGGAGTAGCTACAGCAAGTTACCTAGAAGGTCTAGCTAAAGTGAGTACACTAAACAACAGATTTTCAATGTAGATGAAACAACCTTCTATTGGGAGAAGATGCTGTCTAAAAGTTTCATAGCTAGAGAGGAGAAGTCAGTGTCTGGCTTTAAAGCTTCAAAGGACATGCTGACTCTCTTGTTAGCAGCTAATGCAGCTGATGATTTTAAGTTGAAGCCAGTACTCATTTACCATTCCAACCTATACTTCACCAGGATTCGATTCCATCTCAAGAAACCACTTTCTTTGCCCTTCTAGAAGAAGTTACTCCTCATTTGTTCTAGTTTGATCATGAGATTGTAGTAGTTCAGTTAAATACTCAGGCTCCACTTCTAATTCTAGTTATCTTGCTATTTCCATCACATTTGCAGTTACTTTCTCTACTGAATTATTGAACCCCTCAAAATCATTCATGAGAGTTGAAGTCAACTTTTTGTCTGACTTAAAAATTATGCTAAATCAGGCAACTTGCTCGGGTCACCTTCCATGCTGTGGAAGCTTTATTCCTTTGCTCTTCACAATAAATCTTGCTGTTGCTCACTCTTTGGGTCCGCACTACTTTTTAAAAAAACTATACTAAATCTACTCTGCCTGTGCTCTGTAAGTGGAACAACAAAGCCTGAAATGACAACACATCTGTTTATAGCATGGTTTGCTGAAAGTTTTAAACCCACCCTTAAGACCTACTCCTCACAAAGAGATTCCTTTCAAAATATTAGCGCTCAGTGACAATGCACCTGGTTGTCCAGGAGCTCTAATGGAGATGTATAGGAGATTAATGTTGTTTTTATGCCTCTGAACACAACATCCATTCTGCAACCCCTGCATCAAGGAGTAATTTTGACTTTCACATCTTATTATTTAAGAAATACATTTTGTAAGGCTATAGCTGCCATAAAGAGTGATTCCTGTGATAGATCTAGACAAAATAAATTGAAAACTTTCTGGAAAGGATTCACCATTCTGTATGCCATTAAGAACTTCCACAATTCATTACTGGAGGTTAAAATAACACTAACAGGAGTTTGGAAAAAGTTGACTTCAACTCTCATGAATGATTTTGAGGGGTTCAATAATTCAGTAGAAGAAATAACTGTAAATGTGGTGGAAATCGCAAGAGAACTAGAATTAGAAGTGGAGCCTGAATATTTAACTGAATTACTGGAATCTCATGATCAAACTAGAACAAATGAGGAGTAGTGTCTTCTAGATGGGCAAAGAAAGCAGTTTCTTGAGATGGAATTGACTCCTGGTGAAGAGGCTATGAACATCATTCAATTGATAGCTAAGAATTTGGAATACTGCATAAACTTATTTGAGAAAGCAGCAGCAGGATTTGAGAGGATTGAGTCTAATTTTGAAAGAAGTTCTACCACGGATAAAATGCTGTCAACAGCATCATATGCTAAAGAGAAATCTCTTGTGAAAGGAAGAGTTCAATCAATGAGGCAAATTTCACTGTCTTATTTTAAGAAATTGCCACAATTCCTCCAATCTTCAGCAACTATCACCTTGATCAGCAGCAGCCAACAACATTAAGGCCAGTTCTACCAGCAAAAATATTATACTTGCTAATCTTTTTGCAAGATTGCTGAAGAAAAAAATGATTGTTAGCAGTTTTTAACAGTAAAGTATTTTTAAATTACAGTTTGCATGTTGTTTTTTAGACATAATGCTATTGCACACTTAATAGACTACAGTATTGTGTAAACATTTATATTCACAGGAAAACCAAAAAAAAGTATGGTTTGCTTGATTGTGATATTTGTCTTATTGTAGTGGTCTGGAACAGAACCCACATGATCTTTGAGGTATGGCTGTATTAGTGGGTTTTTCAATTGCATCTTTAATAGATTGTACTTTAAATCAACATGCTTTTTAAATCAACATACTTGTCTTATCTCAATCTCATCCCCATACTGAGAAGTATACTTTGACTTTCTCAGGCAGAAAAAAAGAGGCTCTGGCTCTGAAACTCCTATGGCTCCTTCTCCCTTTCTTCTGTGCCTATCTTATGCTCTAGTGCTGGCAAACTCCCCATCATTTTCCAAACACTCTCAACTGTTTCATCTTCATGCCTTTCTTTGAAGTATGAATGCTCCTCCTTCTAGAACACATCTCTCAGGTGTTCACATGATTCTGATTAACTCCTTCTTATCCTTTAAGCTCAGCTTAGGAGGTATTTTTTCCAGAAAGCCTCCTTTGAACCACCTAGTTAGATCAAGTGCCCGTTTCATAGCACTTCAAACTGCATTAAACACTTGATGTCTATGTCTTTCTCTTTCGCTAAATTTCAAGCACCGCATATGTAGAGCACTTATCTTTCCATCCTCAATGCCCTGTGGGAGTGAGTGAACTGTTAGGTAGATCATGGACAGGCAAGTTTATTCAGAGGCTCTGGTAATACAATAGGCTACTCAGAATTTGCACAACAGGCTTGAATTAATATATTAATAATTTTTAAACGTTTTGTTTTGGGTGGGGATTCTCAACCTTGGCACTATGAACACTTGGGGTTGGATAATTCTTTGAGTTGTGTGCTGTCTTCTGCACTATAGGATGATTGACAGCATCCCTGGTCTCTACCAATTAAATGCCAATAGCACCTTTCTGGGAGTTGTGACAAGCAAAAGTGTTTCAAGGCACTGCCAAATGTCCAGTGGGTGCAGGGTAGGTGAGATCACTCCCCTAACCCTCATTGAGAACCATAGAGTTGAGGTAAAACCAAACACAGTTTGTAAGCCTTTATATATACACGCATTCATAAATTACAAAACTAAATTTAAATTTGAAAACATCAAAGCATTGAAAATTATTGGAAATGAAACCTGAGTGTTGGGGAAGTATATGATTTTCTACTACAAAGGTAATAAACAATCATTGAGGAAAATGTATAAATAGAAAAGAAAGAAACATGAAGAAAATACCCCCAGTCCCACCATTCTAAGAATAACCGCTGGCCAGGCGCGGTGGCTCACACCTGTAATCCCAGCACTTTGGGAGGCCGAGGCAGGTGGATCACGAGGTCAGGAGATCGAGACCATCCTGGCCAACACGGTGAAACCCCGTCTCAACTAAAAATATGAAAAATTAGCCAGGCATGGTGGCGGGTGCCTGTAGTCTCAGCTACTTGGGAGGCTGAGGCAGGAGAATGGAGTGAACCCAGGAGGCAGAGCTTGCAGTGAGCAGAGATGGCACAACTGCACTCCAGCCTGGGGAACAAAGCAAGACTCTGTCTCAAAAAAAAAAAAAAAAAAAACTGCTGATAATATTTTCATTTTATTTTCAGTTTTTTTCTCCATGTATATCTGATCCCTTAAACTTAATAATATTGTATTACTATAAAATTTTATATAGATTTAAATTCAGTATTAGAGCACAAGTATTTTTACATTAGATTACAGATTTTTCATAAATAATTTAATACCTATATTATAGTCTATAAATGAGTGTAATATAGTTTACTAATCCTGATTTTAGAATAAGTAATTTCTTTTTTTAGTATTTGGAAAATTATGTAATGAATTATCTGTGTGTGAAGTTCCTTATATATTTAGAATTCTGTTCTTAGGATGGAGTCATAGAGTGGAATTAATGGGACAAGAGAATGAACTGTTTCAGGTCTTTTCACACACACACACACACACACACACACACACACACACAGCAAATTTGCATGTCAAAAGGGACACAGAAATTTACCTGTCCCACTGTAATGTGGGGAGTAACCGGGGGTTTGGGTCACTGCAGTGTCAGGACATGCTGTTGATTAGGATTCACTTGGAAGGTGAGCCCTAATGACATGTTGGCAAGCTCAATGTTAATGGGTGTTGGTGATTCCAAGAAGCTTTGTCTTAGGGCTGGAATACTAATGGCTTTTAAACCAATATTAGGAATTTTAATTTTCCGTAAGTATGAAATTCTCATTGGAGCTTGAAAATAGTTTTCCTGTTCTTCTTTCTTGTCAATCCAGATGCACTCCCTTTATGAAAAGGGCTAACAGTTTTATCAATTATCACATCCATTTTAACCATCAAGTCTGGTACTAAGCAGACATTAGATTATTCATGGAAAGAAAAAATAACATACTTTTGTACCAGTTGAAGTATTTCCTGGGTCTGTGTATTTAGGAGGAAAATTGGCATGCATAAAATTATTGCTATGCATATTCAAATAAATATTTCCTGGGACTTAGTAGTAGATGTAGTTTACTTAAATGAATTTAAATAGCAGGGAGGCAGTAGAGAGAGTAATATCTCTATTTACTTTTACTTTTATTTTTTATTATACTTTAAGTTCTAGGGTACATGTGTACAACGTGCAGGTTTGTTACATAGGTATACATGTGCCATGTTGGTTTGCTGCACCCATTAACTCGTCATTTACGTTAGATATTTATCCTAATACTATCCCTCCCCCAGCCCCCCACCCCTTGACAGGCCCCGGTGTGTGATGTTCCCCACCCTGTGTCCATGTGTTCTCATTGTTCAACTCCCACCTATGAGTGAGAACATGTAGTGTTTGGTTTTCTGCCCTTGTGATAGTTTGCTGAGAATGATGGTTTCCAGCTTCATCCATGTCCCTGCAAAGGACATGAACTCATCCTTTTTTATGGCTGCATAGTATTCCATGGTGTATATATGCCACATTTTCTTAATCCAGTCTATCATTGATGGACATTTGGGTTGGTTCCAAGTCTTTGCTATTGTGAATAGTGCTGCAATAAACATACGTGTGCATGTGTCTTTATAATAGCATGATTTATAATCCTTTGGGTATATACCTAGTAATGGGATCGTTGGGTCAAATGGTATTTCTAGTTCTAGATCCCTGAGGAATCGCCACATTTTCTTCCACGATGGTTGAGCTAATTTACACTCCCGCCAACAGTGTAAAAGTGTTCCTATTTCTCCACATCCTCTCCAGCATCTGTCGTTTCCTGACTTTTTAATGATCACCATTCTAACTGGTGTGAGATGATATCTCATTGTGGTTTTGATTTGCATTTCTCTGATGGCCGTGATGATGAGCATTTTTTCATGTGTCTTTTGGCTGCATAAATGTCTTCTTTTGAGAAGTGTCTGTTCACATCCTTTGACCACTTTTTGATGGGGTTGTTTTTTTCTTGTAAATTTGTTTAAGTTCTTTCTAGATTCTGGATATTAGCCCTTTGTCAGATGGGTAGATTGCAAAAATTTTCTCCCGTTCTGTAGGTTGCCTGTTCACTCTGATGATAGTTTATTTTGCTGTACAGAAACTCTTTAGTTTAATTAGATCCCATTTGTCAATTTTGGCTTTTGTTGCCATTGCTTTTGGTGTGTTAGTCATGAAGTCTTTGCCCATGCCTATGTCCTGAATGGTATTGCCTAGGTTTTCTTGTAGGTTTTTTATGGTTTTAGGTCTTACATTTAAGTCTTTAATCCATCTTGAGTTAATTTTTGTATAAGGTGTAAGGAAGAGATCCAGTTTCAGCTTTCTACATATGGCTAGCCAGTTTTCCCAGCACCATTTGTGAAATAGGGAATCCCTTCCCCATTTCCTGTTTTTGTCAGGTTTGTCAAAGATCAGATGGTTGTAGATGTGCGGTGTTATTTCTGAGGCCTCTGCTCTGTTTCATTGGTCTATATATGTGTTTTGGTACAAGTACCATGCTGTTTTGGTTACTGTAGCCTTGTAGTATAGTTTGAAGTCAGGTAGCATGATGCCTCCAGCTTTGCTGTTTTTGCTTAAGATCGTCTTGGCTGTGCAGGCTCTTTTTTGGTTCCATATGAACTTTAAAGTAGTTTTTTCCAATTCTGTGAAGAAAGTCATTGGTAGCTTGATGGGGATTGCATTGAATCTACAAATTACTTTGGGCAGTATGGCCATTTTCATGATATTGATTCTTCCTATCCATGAGCATGGAATGTTATTCCATTTCTTGTGTCGAGAGAGTAATATCTTTCATAAGAGGCATGCCCATGTTCATCTCAAGTAAATGTGTGGGGTATTTGGTTCATGTGATGAAGTTTAAGACCAATAATCATGCATATTTTGAGCAAGAAGACATGAAAGCTCATTCAAACTTCCCCAAGATATAGGTCATGATAAAGTAATGAGTTGCCCAGGGTCCTTTTATGACTTAATACTAGAACTTAGTTGTAGAAGCAGAATGGTACTAAGGTTAGGACACACTGAGCTTTGAAGATACGCAGGTCAAATTTTTCCAGAAATGCTGCTGGCTGTGGTCCTGTGCAAATCACCAAACCTCTCTGAACCTCAGTTCTCCTGCCCATAAGATGAAAATCATCATAATACCAACTTCACAGAGTGCTTCTGAGACACAGAATAATTTTGAGACAAGCCACATACCTAGTACTCATTAAATGGTAAGCACTCATTAAAAGTGCCTAGTATTGTAACCCAGATTTTCTAATGGTTACTTTAGTGTGACTTCTTCATACATAACTATTGGTAGGAAGAATCCCAAACATTGTGAATGGAGTTGCCAAAAACATAATTTTCTTTATGCTGATTTTCAATATTTATCTTTTGTAAGTTATAATAAGCTTAGTTCTGTTACACATGAGATAGTCCATAGGTATTTTCCATTTTTATAGATAAGGAAATTTCTTCAAATTTGCTAAGTAACTTGACTACGTTATGAACTAGCAATCAGTAGAATTGGAATCAAACACAGTCTTCTGAAGTTAGAGCTCAAGTTTTTTCTATGCTAGTCTTACTTTTAGTACTAAGTGTTCTTTTTTTATTTTCTAAATCTCTATGATAAGTGAAGACATACACTAAGGTATGTGGATTAGTAAGATCAGGATAGTACATTTAGAATCAAGTACTTTCCCCAGACAGATATTTGAACATAACTAAGGATATGTGACTTTATATGTCAGCAAATGCATAGTTATTAATGGCCTGTCACAGAAATTCTCTAATGAATAAACAAGAGAATATTGAAGACCAGACAGCAATGAAGTAATTGGTGATATGATTCCAAATTTAAACAAATTACAGGGGAAAATGCATAATGACAAAATAATTAGAAGACTGAGGCACCTGAACAAACATCCAAATGCTACATCTATCTTCACAATATTCAGCAATCTCTAAATATCTCTGGTGCATTGAGGTTGGAATTAGCAGAACTTCTAAACATTACTTGAGTGAAAAGTCAGAGTTAACTTTTTCCTGTTATTGTAAAGTTTCAAGGAGACACAGAGGAAATTAGCCAATTGCATTTCTTCATGACAACAGAGGTTATATAGCTAAAGCTCTCTTTGAAAATGTACCTCATTAAGAATTTACACAGACAAGATTTTAGACTAAAAGTTTAAAGCTCAAAATAGTAAGTTAGCCTCAGTATTATTGTATCTCTCTTCTATAATGCATCAACAATAAAACTAACATATAGCTCAGCATTTATGGCTATATTTAAGGAAAAACACAAAATCAGCAAAGAAATTCTATAGTTGCAAAATCTTTGTAAAGTTCAGAGTTGACCTGCCTAGCTAATATATTTCAAATACACACATTTTACAATAATAGGAACTATTCTTGCCAATGGCTGTCTAAAATGAGTAGATACATTTTTCCATGAAAACAAATCTTCTCATTCTCCACCCTCCAGAGAGACCAGAATATGTCTATTCTTTAGGGCACAAGTTAAGTCCTGGAATAATTATTTAAGGAAAGTTGTCCAGTTTCTTTGTAAAATTGCTAAGATTGGAAATGGAGGGAAATTTTTTAAGTGGGAAGGCCTGGCCTGAGACCTTGTACCACGACAGTTATACCATGAGTTACCTCCTCTTAGAAAACCCATTTGTTTCATTATAAATGGTGTCAGTGGTGAGATTTCCTTATGGTGCCATGGTCTTTAGTCATGGACTTGGCTTATGTGTTACGTGAAAACCACAGAAATACTGCTAGTGTATCAAAAGCAATATAGGCTCTGAGATAGCAAGGGTATTATTTTGAGGCCACTCCCAGATATTGGCAGGAATATAGGATAGACAGTGAATACTTCTATTTATTCTTTCCTTTCTTTGCTTCTTTTTGAGGCTTCTTCTAAATATGGATGAGGACTATCTTCACACTTAACTATGGTGGGAAAGAATAGAGGCAAATCCCAAACAGAAGGTTAAAAGTTAAACTTAATTACATTCTTATGTTGCCTTCTCTCCATTTTCTCTTTGGTTAAATAGAATCATTTAAAGTTTTTCTTGAAAGAAAGTAAGCAACTAAGAGATTTACCCCTCTTCCTGAACCCGTACACTACTAGCCAATATTTGTTTAATGTGCCTCCTAATTGAAAAAATCTCTCCAAAACATTTTCTAACATAATAAAGAAATCTTACTCTGTAGGTGAAAATTAGGAGCCTTGAAATTGCACTTGGATCTGTCCTATCTCATCACCAATTACTCCATATTAGCTCTAGATTTTCTTCAAAGGCTAAGAAAATTGGATATTTTAAATAAGCCAAAGATGATTATTTCCCTGGTACAGCTAAGCATGTTAAATATAGTCAACATTCACAATGCTGCTGCCTAAGGAAAATAAATGTAGTGAACATCAAACAGGCTAAACAAATGGCTCAGAATAATTTTTGTGACAGAAGCTTAACCCTGAGTAGCTGGGGAAATCATCAGAAAAGTGGATGAAGGCCAGGGCACTCAGTTCATTACCACCTCCCCCCCAAAAAAGACGATCTTGCTGAGCTTCAGGCTGAAGTGCACTTTCTTTGAATGTTGCCACAGTAATATCTTTCTTCTCTAAAGAGAATGTGGATTGCGCCCATAAAGAATGATGCTCCCAGAATGATTAAATATTTGAACCACATACTTTAACTGTGTTTTTAACTTCATTTCAAAATCTAATTTCCACCCCTGTCATTGGATACTATGGTCAGGTGTTGACTGCATCGTGGGCAAGCCTGTAAGTCAGATGTGGGTTTGAATTCTTGTTCCACCATTTACACATTCTGTGTTCTCTCATGAGTGATTCCATTTTCCTGAAACTCAAGCTTCTCTGTGTAAAACAGCAACCAATTTTCACAAGGTTGTCTTAAGGGCTGAGGACCTCACATGTATAAATAAGTATGTAAAATACTTATAGGTTCTAGAACATTAATAAAGCCCATAAATGGCAATTCTTTTGTAGTGTATAATCATTGATATTCAGCTATTTTTATACTTAGAGTATAGTAAGTTGGAAATTCATGGAGTTCTTTACGTAGATTTTAAAAACCACACTTTTGCCACATCTAACCAAACACCATGTGGAGAGGTTGGCACCCAGCTTTTTATATATATATATTTTTTACCTTGATGAAATAGAACAAAGCTCAAAGAGCTGTTAAACAGAGAGTAGAGAATCAACTTGCCCCTCTACTGCAGCGCTCTCACCATGCTCATTCTCGTCTAATATTTCCCACTTATTCGCCTCCCCTGAAATCACCAGCCTGCTCTCCTGCATCCATCTGAGCTCAGTTATCCTTAAAATCATGTCTAGTGCCCTCTTATTTTTTAACCTCCTCTTTTACTGCACAAAATCCACTCTCCTAATTTCTTTTTACTTAGTTTCTACTGTGTTTATTGCATTTCTTCTCTTAAATAAAAGCTTCTTGAATGTGGGAAACATGCACTACTTTTTTTTTAATCCATAGTACACATAGCACCTTTCCTAAGAGCATGTAGGAGTTCATTAATAAATCATTGTTATTTAACTTGAAGAAATACATATAGCAGAGTTACATGACTCCCTGAGTTTAAAAAAAAAAAGTGTTCATATAACAGGAATAATAATAGTTCACAAAAGGGATGATCATTTGTAATAGTGTGTTATTTTATTATTTATACTTTCTTTTTTTGTTGTTTTTTTGTTTTTTGAGATGGAGTCTCGCTCTGTCACCCAGGCTGGAGTGCAGTGGTGCAATTTCGGCTCACTGCAACCTCTGATTCCCGGGCTCAAGGAATTCTCATGCCTCACCCTCCCCAGCAGCTGGGACTACAGGAGTGTGTCACCATGCCCAGCTCATTTTTTTTTTTTTTTTTGTATTTTTAGTAAAGACAGGGTTTCATCATATTGGCCAGGCTGGTCTCGAACCCCTCACCTCAAGTGATCTGCCTGCCTCGCCTCCCAAAGTGCTGGGATTACAGATGTGAGCCACCATGTCTGGCCTATTCGGAAATCATGCTCCCATTTCACCTTTGTACAACTTAAGAGAAAAAAATTTTTATCCCCATTTTACAGACAAAGTGACGGTTAGAGAAATTGAATGACTCACCAATATTCTTCTGTCAAAATATTCTAACTAGATGTTTATACTTTATGATAAGCCAAACTGAAATGGATAAGACATGAGTTGAACAACACTTTAGGGCTTTTAGAGATTTCACAATTTAAATGTCGTAAAGCTGAGATTGTCACTGAGTTATAAATCCTGTTATCGCTCATCTATACATTTTTCTTCACATATTTTTCAGCACTGCAACATGTCATTTGATGGTGTGCATTTTTATGTTTTTTAATTTACTGTCAAATGAACAAAATGATAAAATAAGTAAAAATTTAAGGTGTGTTTTTGAAGTAAATGGGATAGACAAACCTGGCTTGTTGGTTTTAATGCTTCCATCCATGCCCAATGTTAGTACTGTGATGTCTGTATGTATACCTGACAACATCTCTTGTTCTGACTATCAGGGTCCCTCAGAGAGAGCCAGTAAATAACATCACCTTTACCCCTACTCAGTTCTGTACAAATAAGGACTAAAACAGAAACATGGGCAACGAGGAGAAAAGGTCTCTGTTAATGATGGAAGCCAGGTGGGAGGCTTTGGTTAGTGCAAGAAGCACAAGAACCTGCAAGTTAGGTCCACAATTAGGCAGACTCAGCCTCTCAGTCAGGAGTGATGCTGACAGTCACAAAATTCGCTGTGTGCAATTAGGTGTCAGGAGTGATGCTGACGGGGATGGATCCCCAGTTCACGGTGTAGGGGAGAGTGGTCCTGCCCAGGGGACACTTAGGCTTGGAAGTAGTGGAGAATTCTGCTTCTTTGGCAATTTGCTCCCAGAAGGACAAAGAGGAGAAATTGAGCAAAGCAGGAAAGAAATTGAGCACAGCAGGAAATTTATCCTTCCTAAATTTACCCATCAGAAAAGTCATTCCTCCCCAAGGAGGAAGAAAGTGAGTCAAGTGATGCCAGGGTGGTTTAGGAAAGATACGTAGTCATGGAAACTGAAGGGGTGGGAGAAAAGGTGTCTTTGGCTATCACTGACCTCTTGATAATCTCCAGTAAAAAGTGTTAGTATTATGAGTTAATGCACATGAGCATTGTTCATTGTAAAGTCACTTCTAATCAAAGTATGTGCAGATATTCCCAAGTTGTGTATACAGTGCATTAGTATCTCTTTATATAGAAGTGGATATGGATATTTTGTCTATTTCTTTTCATGGCATTCCAGGGAGCACTGTTTTCTGTCCAGGGACCTCTGAGATCAGAATTTTCAGGGTAATTGACTCCTATGTTAATTTTTCTGGTTCTATTTTTACATTCTCATCTTGGGACTACACCAGCGCTTTGTAGTTTATACAAGCACCCAGTTGATCACAAGGCAATTTAAATTTATGAAACACTGATGGAAATTGAGTTATCTATATCAATTTCCTTTTGTTTTTTTTAAAAATTCTGTGTATGTTCCAAATGCACAATCTTTTCCATTTCCTGTGGTAGTTTGAATTGTTGCCTTTGCTGAGTTTTGGGGCTTTTTCATTCTTCGCAAGAAATCAGTGTATTCATTTCTCAAAACCATACGATTCTTTTAAACTCTCAGAAATCAGGCCTTTTTGCACAGAGGCATGATCTGTGATAGAACATTAGGATGGTGGCTGGATAAAGTTAGATAGCTTTTTAATTCAGGATGTTTTCTTTATTTGAGCTACCTACCAGAGATTTTTTTTCCTTTTGTTTGTTAAGTAATCCAAAAATAAAAATAATTTGTTCTTTCACATTTTGTGATTTGCCTTGCATATTATTTTTGAAAAGATAGAAAAAATAAACTTATTTTTTACTGAGCTCTTAAGTTCTATTTTCCTTTTCCTTAGGCCTTTTGTTTTTGTCCAAGAAATTCATATTTAATTATGAAGTGGAAAAGCAATAGGAAAATATCCCTCAGTATTCAGAAAGTTATTAAATAAGCAAATATTTAAGAGCATCCCTCGTTTGTGAAGTAAGTTACACCAAAGTGCAGAATGCATTTTCGAAACTGCAAAAACTCTGATATAAGTGCCTCCTACTCATGATCAGTCTCCAATGTCTTATTAGAGACTTCCTTGATCTTTCCATTTAAAACTGCACACCTCTTGCCCCTTCTTACAGGACCCTCTGACTCCCTTTCTTTTTTCTTAATAGTACCTCATTACCTTCTAATAGACTGATTTTGTTTAACATCCATTTAGTTGTTGTTTTCATTTCTGGTTCACTAATGGATTCCTAGCACCTAAAACACCAGCACTTTGCAGGTGCTGCATATTTATTGAATGCATGAGTATGTTTTCATCAGAGTTTAATGGATATTTGCCCCTGCTAAATGGGGTCCTTCTCAGGACGAGGGGATTGCCTTGCACAGATTTCCATTCCTTGCAAACTTCCTTGTGTGAGTTCCCACTCCCTGTGCATGTGGTGAAATATTTTCTGGTGCATTATCTGCCAGACTGGGCACAGGGGGCAGAGCAGGAACAAGAGCCAAGTGTCCGTGAGCAGAAGGCGAGAAGAGGCAGCTAATGGCGTTTTCAGCAAATGAGAAACAACAGATTTTTTGCTGCTTTCCTGGCTGTGCCTAATTTTGTCAAAATGCTTCTGAAGAAAGTCATTTAATAGAAACCTGGCCAACCATATCCACCTCTTCTTGCTTGAATTCTTTTTTAAAAACTCTGGAGGGCATAAGCATGCTTACAAATACTTTTGGACTCCCTATAAAATACTTTAAGAAAATAAGGGGAGGCTTATTGAAGACACTCCAATTTGAGACAAGGGGGCATTCAAACTCAATCCTGGAACACATGCTTTTATCATATGTGCTCCTCATTTCATCCTAACTATCTGAAGAACTAAGGAAGAAATATGCAAAAAATAAACACTGTTGATGTATTTATTTGTTATGGAACTTTTCTTATTTTTTTATGCACAGTCTGTCTACTCTATGCCTGATATTAAGCCAGACAATGGTGATATTAAAAATGAAATAATGGCAAACACTTAACTGAGCCTGGTGCTTGGTGCTTTTCAAAGCACTTTGTATTTTATTATCTCGTTTAATCCTTACAATAATTCAAAGAAGTGGATATTCCCATTTTCCTCGTCTTACAGATTATGTTAAGGATTGCACCCAAGATTACACAGCTGTGAAATCAGGGTTTGAGCATAAATGGTCTCCTTGCAGAGCTCATTATTAACAACCACATTTAACTCCGTTAAAGATAAGGTTTCTGTGCTGAAGGGTTCAAGGTGGGAAGAGAGATACACAAACAGAAACCTCATAAAATGCAATGATAGTGGTGTAATTAAAACAAAAGATAGAGCAACTAACTGTTTACTGGAGCTGGGGAAAGCGTCAGAGAGAGAGTGAGTGTGTCATGAGATTTTAGGGATGATTAACAGTTTTCCAAGTAGAAAAAGAAGAAAAATACCTAGGATAAAAGGAGAGAGAATTTTAATAATCAGTCTCCTCTGCAAATTAGCATATACTAGCTTTCAACAATTCTCATCCATACCCTTCCTTGCAGATACAATTTTAGCATTTTGGGGCCAAGCCTTAAACTTGTGTACAATTTCAGCATTTTGGAGCCAAGCCTTAAACCTGTGTCACTGTCTGAAACCATAGCAAGTTAAATGCTGTCTAAGTACATTATAGGGTAGCAATTGTAATAACAGAAGACAGTAAACACGTGCTGCTAAAGGCAATTATTTCAAAGTACAGTCATTTATTTTGGCTACCTGTAGTAGGGGGCCAAGAGGTGAACCATGTCACCCATTTGGCCTGTGACTATCCTCTCTTATGCTACTCTTGGATAGCAGCCTTAGTGCACATGAAAAATACCTCATTTTCAATCTTCCTTCCCTCTTCAGTGTTACCAACTAAACCTCCTCCAGCAGGCAGTAAATGGAACCTTTTCCATCTGGCCAAAGTAATAATTTAGAGATTTGTATACACCCACTGATTTCAACATGCTCCACAATGGTTGGATTTCAATTTTGCTTGACATCTCACAGCTGTAAAGGTTAATCCCCAGCTCTGTCTCAGCAATGTCAATTTTTTCATAGGCTGTGTATGTCCATCAGTTTACTCTCTTGGTAAGAAGGTGTCTGCCACTGCTGGTATTCATGCTGGTGAAAACCAACACACCTCTTCCAGGCACTGTTTGATGTCAGAGATACAAAGCTTCTTGTCAGCTACAGATATTTTCTAATTAGCTTAGATTATTTTAGAGGTTTGCATATCTCCCAAATAATAGAGCTCTTTAAGTGGTTCTGTAACAAACGCCTAGGAAAGATGCTATTACTTACTCCCACAAAATCAGTGACATTTAGGAAAATGATTGGCCTAAAAGTCTCTGTTTCTCTCTAAGTTTAGTTGAAAGTTCTTCTATGTATAATGCTACTTCCACTGAACTCTGCCTAAAGGGAAACCACACTTTATGTGCTCCTCTTCATCAATTTTGATTATAAAGAAATAGGGAAAAAAGCCTGTACTTATGTTACCCTCCAGAAGAATCTGTAACTTTCCAAACTCCACAGCTTGAAGTCGTTAGAAAGAATGCAAAGGGTTTCTATTGCCCTTTGACTTTAGTCGAAGTCTGACTTTTCCATGCATTTATCCATAAAGCACCCCATTTTCTCAATGAAGGAATAAGTACAGTGGTAGATTTTGCAGAATTCACTTTGGATTTGTGTTCTCTGAAAGAGGAACTTCACTGGCCTTTAGGAACTTTGCCTACTGCATCCTCTGAGCCATAAAAGTCAATCTCCTCAGTGTGGTGAATTTCACAGGAGACCTTTCTATAACACTTCTGATAAGAAACTTTCCTATGAATGCTTATTGAGGAAGGTTACTAAGGAAACAAGAGACCCAGGTAGTAGCAATTCATATCAAGGTTAACAAAATTTACAAATGTAATCCTTGCCTGGCTCGATGATTTGAATCATTTTCTCAGAAGATGGAGTTAAGACTCATTTCACAAGTATCTCTTAAGAGGGCTCCAGGCCAAACACCTGCCTTCTGTATTTTGCTGTATCAAGCCTGCACCTCTGAAGGGATGTGAGGCCAGAAAGCAGAGAATACCATGAGAAGAGCCAAAGATATCTCCTATAACATATGCAAATTATACCATTATTTTTAGATAATTCTATATTTTATCAGTTTGGTGATTAAATTACAATTATTAATGTTCTTAATATACAGTGTGATTAGTGTACTTAAAATAACTATAATAGTATCCAAAATGGCTTCCATATGCCTCTCCTTATTTGACCGCATTCATGGCAGATAAAGCACAGCTCTTTATCCCATATCTGAAGGTCATGGGCACTGAAATGAATGAGAGTAAACAGCTCGTTCCAAGTCATATGGTTGGTTGGTGAGAAGGCTACAGATTAGCAGCAGGACATGGGCTTTGAAGCCAAGCAAACCTGGAATGAAATAATATCTCTCTGCCATATACTAGATATAAGATCTTAGGCTTAAATTCCTGATCAGCTATTTACAAGCTGTATGTCTTGGACCCTTTACTTAACCTCTCTGAACCTTAGTTTCCAGAACTATAAAATGGGATCATACATTATGCAGTTAAGACCAGAGATAATGAGTATAGTGTGTCTGATTCAAGCACACATTGCTAATTGTAACAATTCAATAAGCTATATTAATATGATTATAAATCAACAGTGGTGTCAGTGACAAGAACTAGATAGAACCCTCACTCTCAAGAGGGTCACTGTGGAATCTGAAGGAAGAATGTGGAATCTGAAGAAAGAAAACCGAGGTACCAGTTCTTGGTCTTTTACTTAACGCATCTGTTTTGCTGAGTGAGTTATTTAGCCCCAGTAAGTCTGTTTTTCTTTTCTCCCTTTATTCTTTTCTTTTTACTTTCTTTTCTTCCACTTTTTCTTTTTCTATTCTTTCTTTTTCCTTGTCTTCCTTCTCTTTAATGTTCTTTCTTTCTTTAAAAATTGTAACACTACTAATCAAACTATATACATCAGAATTGTGAGGCTAAGTGAACTTTATATAAAAATGTTTTGATATAATAGATGCTATGCAAATGCTAGCAGTTATTTGTGTTATTCTAACTTCTGATACATGTTCTTTTCACCATATTATTCTATTCAGTTCTATTAAAAGCTATCCTGTCTAGCATCTCATAAATTTGTAAATAGCGGCCATTGGTTTTTTGTAAGAGATTGTTTTACTTCTTGCCTTGGCTGTTAGGATGCTTAAAGTCAAATTTAAAATCCATATTTATTAATCATAAAAAGGTTTAGAATACATTTCTTTAACTTGCTTTTATTTTCTTGCTTAGATTCCTCTCTCATTTTTAATCTATTGTTTTATTCTTCTGCAGTGAGTACATTTTTGAACATCACCTTAAATAAAGTGGCAAGAAATGAATAAAGTCATAACTATGCAATAATAATAAAGTAAGAGGAAACTTTTTTTTTTTGAAAGGGAGTCTTGCACTGTCGCCCAGGCTGGAGTTCAGTGGCACAATCTCGGCTCACTGCAAGCTCCACCTCCCGGGTTTATGCCATTCTCCTGCCTCAGCCTCCCAAGTAGCTGGGACCACAGGCACCCGCCACCACGCCCGGCTAATTTTTTTGTATTTTTAGTAGAGATGGGGTTTCACTGTGTTAGCCAGGATGGTCTCAATCTCCTGACCTCGTGATCCACCCACCTCGGCCTCCCAAGAGAAAACGTTTAAAAAACATTATGCATTTTTATACATCTGATTTCTTACAGAGGTGAAAGTTTATTTTCTCCTAAGGGTAATTCAATTGAATACTGGTAAACATTTATTGAATGCCCATATAATGTAAGGCACATAGAGGATTCCTAAGAGTGAAAGATAGATCCCTGTCAAAAAAGGTCTAATCAAATTTAGAAAATCACACATAGGTGTGAAGTGATAGGCGTTAGAAGGTCAGTAAGTGTCAAGAATACACAAGAAGGCTTGGCACAAGGGCTGGTCACATAACTAATGAGCATTGCTGAGAAATAATGTAAATTGCCATTTACCTTCTTTATTCCATTCCAATAATAAGCACTATAACCTTCCCATTTGCTCTGAAGTAAAATTGAAATAATAAAAGG
Source organism: Pan paniscus (assembly GCF_029289425.2). NCBI lineage: Eukaryota > Metazoa > Chordata > Mammalia > Primates > Hominidae > Pan > Pan paniscus. Next base: position 21,204,611 of record NC_073252.2, on the reverse strand, counting down.
AGGATATTACTTAATATGGAACTAAAAGAACTGAATGCCATCCCATAGATGTGTGAATTTAGGCAAATAATTTGCCCAGTTTCCAGATCTATGAAATGAAATTGGAATACCTAAAGTTTTTTTAAACTGTAAGGTTTCTGTCTCAGAAATAGCTTCAACTTACCTCTCTCAGGTAATCAACTATGTCTACTCAAAATTTTTTTTCACTCTATTCAAGAAAGTTTCTTAGAAGACGATAAGTAGATTTTTCAGTATTTTGGATTGAATGGGACTTGTTGGGAAATCATTTTATCAAGTTGAAAGAGTGCTCAAGGTAGAAGTGGCCCCAGCATCAATCAGAACCAATCCTTTCATTTCACAGATGAAGAACCTGAGACTCAGAGGGCATGAGGGAACCACACAATGGCAGACTGTTAGTTGCAGAATTGATGATTGGAGGCTTCCAGTACTTAACAGGGTATCAGTGTCTGTTCACAGATACCTAGTTTCTAGATAAGAGGAAAGTAGAGACCCACTGTACTCTGTTCTGGGAAGACTTCATATTAATAGCTGTTTGAGGGAAAAACGCTATATTTATTAGGACTTAGTTACAGACAGTAGACACATTTTGCCGTGTTTAAGAAAGGGTTGTATTACCACAGTTTAAGTGGCATAGAAGCTAGTCAGGAGGGCTGAATGAATAGGCTGCAGGTGAGGCTTCTAGTAACAACCCCCAGCCACCAGACCTCTGCCATGCTCAAGGAAGCTGCCACTGCAATACGAGAACCCTCCATCCCCAGGAGTTACAATCACAGAACTATGCTTCCTCTACCCTGGGCCTGCCTCTCTCCCCTCCATGCCAAATTCAAGTGGAGCTGAAATCCAGAATACTACCTGCAAAGGGATTGAAAGTAGTGTTTCACTTTCCAGTCTCTGCAATAAAGGATGACCCTGAAGACGGAGGTTGAAAAAGATGAGTCAATTCAGATCATTTCCCAGAAATCGAAGAGGGTGGCACATAATAGGATTACACGACCCAAACCATGGCATGTGAGGAATAGCATAAGGCAGGGATGACAAATAGACTTTATCTTGCCAGCCAGCTGTAGCTAATTGGCTGCCAAAATCACAAAATTGAGAAAGATTTTGAGGATGCGCCTGGGCCCAGAAGGATAAAGCCCTGTGACTAATTAGTGACATCTGCCAGAAGCATGGGCATGAAGCTATCAGAGTTGTATGAATGCCTCATGTATTCTATAATCAGTTGCTGCCTGACCCGCTTGGCAGATTATTTTGTAATGTCTTGTGGCACTCTTGTTGTTGTTGTTTCATTATACCTTGATCGATTTATTTACATTATCATGATGATTATACCTTCTTGACTAAGGTGAACTATAAATTATTTGTGATTTTAATCATCTCTACACCCTGCAGAGTACTTGATATACCTTAAATAAGTGTCTATTGATTTGACTTTAAAATTTCAATTATTCCATCAACAAACACTAATGTAATGTTCACTTTGCGCAAAACCACATTGATTTCATGGTCTCAGGCTGAGTGAGACCCAGGATTTTAAGAAATCTTTCCAACTCTCCTCTATGAAAATAACATGTTCCTTTCGTACAGAATACTAAGAAGTTGATTTTGAACACCTTAGAAGGTGTGCTTGCTTTTGGATTGTGAACTCTGTTTATTACTTTGAGCTTCTCCAGGTTTCTTGCCATCATTTTTGATCATGAGCTCTTGTGTTCACTTGAGGTAATACTCATTCTTAAAGATAACTTTGCTCTGAGACATACATCACATGGAATCCATATGCCCATAGCTTGGAAATAGGGATGTTAATTTGTGATTCTTGCATCATGCCTTTATAAAAAAAATCCTGCACAGAAAAAATACCTGTTTCTTGAGAAAAACACAGGGAAGTGTTTCCCATGACTCTACTTGCTAACCTGCATGGCCCACTCTCAGTAGGGCAAAGGCTAAATTACATTTCTAGGAGAAGAAGAAGAATCAGGGCTGGTCCATTTTTGATAATGACTCTCCTTTGATAGCTCTTCATGGAGAAGAGTTCTTGAGTTTGGGGGAACATTGATAAGGTGAGAATGAGCATGTGTGTCTGCAAAATGCAGAGATGGCCCTTACTAACAGCATTCATTCATTCGTTCAGTAAATTACAGTGTATTTATTGAATATTTATTTATTTTTGAGACGGAGTCTCACTCTGTCACCCAAGATGGAGTGCGATCTCAGCTCACTGCAGCCTCTGCCTCCCGGGCTCAACCAATCCTCCTGCCTCAGCCTCTCAAGTAGCCGGGACCACAGATGTCCACCATCATGCCAGGCTAATTTTTGTATATTTAGTAGAGATCGGATTTCACCATGTTACCCAGGCTAGTCTCAAACTCCTGAGCTCAAGTGATCTGCCCACCTCACTTTGGAGGCTTATACCAAAGTGCTGGGATTACATGTGTGAGCCACTGCACCCGGTCCATTTATTGAATATTATGCACTGTGCTAGGTTCCAACGATATAGAAGTCTCAAGTTGCTTTTAGTCATTATGAAGTCAAACAGATAGATACTACAAAAAGGTAAATGTGCAATCAGTGACTAAGCCACTATGAGGTTCCCTGAAGAGAGACACAGAAGCCGTTAGAGTGGATAATAGAGGAGGAACAGGTAACTCACACTTGACTGCAAGGAAAGACAGTTGAGTCAAACAGACAAAGATTCAAATGCAGACTCATTATGAAACCTTAGCAAGTGCTATGATCTGGATGTTTGTGTCCTTCCAAAATTCATATTTTCAAACTTTAATTCTCAAGATGTTGGTATTAAGAGGTGAGGGCTTTGGGAAGTGACTAAGTCATGAGGGCTCCATTCTCATAAATGGGATTAGTGCCCTTATTAAAAGAGGACTGGGGGAGCTTATTCAGCCACTCCACCATGGGAAGACACAGCAAGACGGTGTCATCTATGAGCAACAGGTCCTTACCAGACACAGAATCTCCCAGCACTTGATCTTAGACTTCCCAGCCTCCAGAGCTATGAGCAATAAATTCTGTTGTTCATAAATTACTTATTCAAAAGTATTTTATTATAGCAGCCTAAACAAACCAAGACAATAAGCTGGACAATTTCAGAGTCCTCACATCCAAAGAATGCTGTCATATTAAATTAATAATTAATATTTTAGATCTGGCATGAAATTATGACCAGTTATTCAAAAGTGGTATAAAGTCAGGTGATGGGAAAAGTTATGCTTTCTATTAATATAAATCATTTATAATGAGCAATCAGTCTCTTAATATTTCTCAACCTTACATGGTTTCTTATGACTTTGAACATATAGTTTTGTTTCAGCGAAATTTACATCTTGTCAAGGTATCAATTACTAGATAGTAAAATTTCATATTTCAGAGGGAAAGAATAAGTATGGTAATAACTTTAGTACATACATTGTGATAATTGAATGCAGAATTGCTGTTATATACAGGAGTTTTGAGATAATGAATATGTCATTCTAAATCTGGATAAAATTAAATCCCCTTTGTTCTTTGAATATTTAAATACATAGAAGTGCCTAGATATATTCTGTTTCTTTACTTTCTTCTTTTCTGAGTCACCATCATTTTGAGAAAAAAAATACCTTGATACAGATTATGGTTGAAATATTTAATATTATATCAATCTCTTGTACTTCAAGTTTTATTGTAGATCAATAATAAAAGCAGAAGTCACCTTTTAATTTTTCCTGTTAAATGTATTTGTAATCCAGCTAGATTTTTCCTTGATAATATTTTTTCATCTATATATCGCTTATAAATATTTCACTTATATTTATTGCGTACCCACTCTGTGCTAGGCACCATGTTATTGGAAGAGGTGTAGCAGTAAGCAAAGCTTATATTATTATTGTTGTTGGAGAAAGGCCAACTTTGCCTTTTAACAAATTTACTTTATATCTAAAACAAGAAACAAAGAAAAGAAAAGAAAGGAAGCCAGCCATCCTGGGCCCTTTAGAATACATGGTTTTTGACTGGTCATTTTGAAAATCTATTGTGCTATCTTCAACTACTTAAGTAAACCCAGATTTTTCTTCCCTCATTTTCCTGCTTTCTTCCATAAGAAAAGTAAATTCATTAACTCAGTAAAACAGAGTAGTCCAGATCCAACACTCAAACACTTAGAATATATTGTTAGTTAGGTCTCAATTGTATAGAAACATTTCTACCTTTAAACAGACTTAGATGGCACCTATTCAAAAAAGATATATGAGTGTGCACATGGGAGTGTGTGGGGAGGGGGAATAGCATTTAGTCTTTTATTAAGAAGGAAACTACATGATCAGAAGCTGCTGGTTCTCATTTAAGACTTAAAAAATATCTTTTACTTAATCATTTCTAGAGGATCAAACTTTTTCTCCTTAGTATTAATTTATCATTTAATCCCATTCCCAAGGACTTTTGAATAATTCATCTAATACTTCTGCCAAATTTCTTAAAATATTTAGAATTTCCTGGATTAACAGTGTGTTAGTCAACTTGGGCTTCTGTAAAATATGACAGAATAGGTGGCTTAAACAACTTATTTTTCACGGTTCTGGAGCCTGCAAGTCAGACCAGGGTACCAGCATTGTTGGTTTGTGGTGAGGGCTGTCTTCCTGGCTGGCTGATGGCTGCCTTCCCACTGTGTCCTCACATGATCTCCCTTCTATGCATGTATAGGTGGGGCAGGGCGTAGGGAGAGAGAGAGAGACAGAGAGAGAGCACTCTGATGTGTCTTCTTATAAAGATACTAATCCTATTAGATCAGTGTCCCAACCTTATGACATTATTTAACCTTAATTACTTTCTTAGAGACTCCATCTTCAAATACAGCCACACTGGGGGCTAGGGCTTCAATATATGAATTTTGGGGGAAAGCAAATGCCCATGTAACTTTAGAGTGGTATTCTGTGAAAGAGCGTATTTTAAAATGGAGAATGGGGGAAGAAAAAAAGGTAAGCAAAAACAGCAGAGAGTGCATCCTGCATTTAATGTTACTTTTCTTTTTGACCATTTCAGCATCAAATTGGTTTGAAGAAGTCAAGTTGGTTTTGTAAGAGTCCTGGAGCAAAAGGCTATGATTGCATTAATAAGTATGAAATCTGATTCAGAGGCTATAATCTCATTGGCTTCTACATTGCATGCCTCTCTACTGCTTGCAAAAGCTAAGTTTGTGAACCTACAAAGGGGGAAAAGCCTTTAATGGCATCACACTTGCCTGTGCAGAGTACTGATTGCATCAACTTGGAGTTAAATTGCCACCAGAAATCTGGTTAGATCTCTCCTCAGTGGCTTGGGGATTTTGATTGCAGATCGACTGTGAGTAGAATGTTTTTCAATATCAAAGAACAGCAACAGGGATTAAAAGCAACTCAGGCTTATTCATTCTGCCCAGGAAAAGTGGACAGAATGAAATATCCACAACACAGAATCAAATGAACCCCTCGGCAAGTTTTTCACTTTCTACTCAACATCATGACTCCAAAGTCAAGGGCAAAGGCAAAAGGTTAAAAAGACTAATGAGCTAAGATAATAGTGAGCCATGCTAGCTACAGCTAGATCTTCCTGGTAAGGAAGACATGTATTCTCCTTTCCATGCTAGCTAATAGCTGTAGATCTTCCTGGTAAGGAAGGCATGTATTCTCCTTTCTCTGCACAGGAAGAACCAGTATTTTCTTTTTTTTTTTTTTAATTTAAAAAATATTTTTATTTCTCTGGATTTTGTGATATTCATGATTGCTTTGTAAAAATTTATAGTTTTTCATGATTTCCTTTCCTTTTCATTTTATTTTTTATTTATTTATTTATTTATTTATTTATTTATTATTATACTTCAAGTTTTAGGGTACATGTGCACAATGTGCAGGTTAGTTACATATGTATACATGTGCCGTGCTGGTGCGCTGCACCCACTAACTCGTTATCTAGCATTAGGTATATCTCCCAATGCTATCCCTCCCCCCTCCCCCCACCCCACAACAGTCCCCAGAGTGTGACGTTCCCCTTCCTGTGTCCATGTGTTCTCATTGTTCAATTCCCACCTATGTGTGAGGATATGTGGTGTTTGGTTTTTTGTTATTGCGATAGTTTACTGAGAATGGTGATTTCCAATTTCATCTATGTCCCTACAAAGGACATGAACTCATCATTTTTTACGGCTGCATAGTATTCTATGCTGTATATGTGCCACATTTTCTTAATCCAGTCTATCATTGTTGGACATTTGGGTTGGTTCCAAGTGTTTGCTATTGTGAATAGTGCCGCGATAAACATACATGTGCATGTGTCTTTATAGCAGCATGATTTATAGTCCTTTGGGTATATACCCAGTAATGGAATGGCTGGGTCAAATGGTATTTCTAGTTCTAGATCCCTGAGGAATCGCCACACTGACTTCCACAATGGTTGAACTAGTTTACAGTCCAATCTTTGCATCATCCAATTAATGTAGCTTGTAGGCAGAAAGTCTAAAGGGATAACCCTATCATCAGCTCTGCTGCAAAGAATCTGTTAGAGTAATATGTAGTGGTACTGGTACTATTTTTTAAACTAGTACAAGCATAATACATTTTATTCAGGAGTTTCAAGATGCTACAGAAAACATTGTGACTATGCGTCAGTATTTGCAAAGGATTTTTTTCAAAGTGGCCTAAATCTCAGCCTCTCCCTCTCATGCGAGCAGTCGCTATTACCATACTCTCACTTATTCAGAAGAGCTGTGAGGAATAGCAGGAGAAAGGCCACATTTATATGAAATCATGTGCTCAAAAAATCACGGCCACTTGCCAATGGTGTGACCTATAGGGGGTTACTCCCTATCCTTGACTTTCAGTTCCAGCCATACAAAAGGGGTGGCAGGGATTCCATTAAATGGTGCAGTGAAAGGTTCTTACACATGGCTTGAAATGTATTCTGTAAAGGCCCATAAGTTCCTTCTTGTGAGAAAAAGGAACCAATTGGTAAACATTGGTATACATGGTATATGGTAATAACATATAACATGATATTAATATGTTATATATTACCATTCTTGGGGATAGGACCATTATCATTTTTTTAATAATAGGAGAAAACAAAACAAAGGGAGTCATCTCCAATAATACAATTTTTGAACAACAGTGATTCTGATATTGTTGATAAGGTGACTAACAGGTTTTCTTGACTCCATTCAAATGATACTGGCCCATTCCTTGGGAGACTCCCAGGCCACGTCCTGAACAGTGTGCTTAAGCAAAGCTGCACCAGGCAGAAAGCCTGTTTCCCACAGAATGTGAGGCCATTTGCTGGCAGCCAGCATGCTGCAGGAGTGTAACGAAGATGCTCCCTCCAACCACATGTGGTGGGCAATATCTCTCCTCTCCAGGATAAGAGCCCCCTCAAAGCTGGCTGGAAAGATAGGAGCAGAGGCAATGGCTGAGCTCTAGGTCCTGCAAAGTCCAGCCTGGTATTTGACTCAGGGAAACTCTGGCTGAATTAATTGAAAAATAAAGGTTATTGTCAAATTGAACTAGAAATGAAAGATTTGGGTCAATACTTATTGAATTTTGCTTTGCTGCACTTTTCAGGCATCCAATATTATATTGACTCACATTCTCTTTCACTTACTACCTGTTTCTTAGATAAGTTCAGATTTAACCAGCAACTTGGAAATATTGCAAATGAATAAGGTCCAAATCTGGAGCAGAAAAGTCAATGGTCTGCTGCTTCTGGAATTCTTGTGTTGCCTCAGAAGCAGGAGTTATCTTTCTTCTTCTTCATTTAACATGTGTTTTCACAGCACTGACTGTATCCCCTCGTTGGCTTTCCATGGCAACCCTGGAAAAGAGAAAAGGCAAGAGTTTACCATCTCATTTTCCACATGTGTAAACTGAGGCTCAGAGAGATTGAAAGGGACCATACTATTAATCAGTGATGAGTTGGAACTGGGATCCAAGTTTACTGAGAACATTTCCCACCAAGCTGGTCCTCTTAGGGTCACATGCAGGGAACTG